>NW_027397185.1:270093-289088 GCF_003265705.2 Callorhinus ursinus | reverse complement strand
CAACTTCTTATCTTATCAATTCCTTTTATAAACTCTTTTATAATTTTAATCATTACAGTCATCTTCCATCCCTTCATTGTATCAACCCTTAATTTGAACATATATAAGTCTTTATTCCTTTAAAATTTTAGGAGGAACTTTTTTCTAACAGACCAAAATATACCCAAAATCTAGTGTGTGGCACTGATCCATGCACTAGCCTGATCATATTTGATCATATTCTGATTTTTTTGTATTGTTTTAAACTTTTTCTTTCTTTTCTCTTTCTTTTTTCTTTCTTTCCCTTTCTTTTCCCCTGGTTTCAGGTCTTTTCTGATTTGTATAGAGTATTGCTGGGGACGTTGTTAAACTGTTAGCATTTTGTTCTCTCATTCATCTGTTCTCCTCTGGACAAAATGACAAGACGAAAAAAATCACCTCAGCAAAAAGAACAAGAGATAGTACCGTCAGCCAGGGACCTACTCAATACAGACATTAGTACGATGTCGGACCTAGAGTTCAGAATCATGACTTTAAAGATACTAGCTGGGCTTGAAAAGGTGTGGAAGTTATTACAGAAACCCTTTCTGGAGAAATGAAAGAACTAAAATCTAACCAAGTCGAAATCAAAAAGGCTATTGATGAGGTGCAATAAAAAATGGGGGCACTAACTGCTAGGATAAATGAGGCAGAAGAGAGAATCAGTGATATAGAAGACCAAATGATGGAAAATAAAGAGGCTGAGAAAAAGAGAGAGAAACAACTACTGGATCACAAGGGCAGAATTCGAGAGATAAGCGATAAGATAAGACGAAACAACATTAGAATAATTGGGATCCCAGAAGTAGAAGAAAGAGAGAGGGGCAGAAGGTATATTGGAGCAAATTATAGCAGAGAACTTCCCTAATGTGGGGAAGGAAACAGGCATCACAATCCAGGAGGCACAGAGAACCCCTCTCAAAATCAATAAAATTAGGTCACCACCCCAACATCTAATAGTACAACTTACGAATCTCAGAGACAAAGAGAAAATCCTGAAAGCAGCTCGGGAGAAGAGATATGTAACCTACAATGGTAGAAACATTAGATTGGCAACAGACCTATCCACAGAGACCTGGCAGGCCAGAAAGGACTGGCATGATATCTTCAGAGCACTAAACGAGAAAAATATGCAGCCAAGAATACTATATCCACCTAGGCTCTCATTGAAAATAGAAGGAGAGGGACGCCTGGGTGGCTCAGTCAGTTAAGCATCTGCCTTCGGCTCAGGTCATGATCCCAAGGTCCTGGGATCGAGTCCCACATCGGGCTCCTTGCTCGGCAGGGAGTTGGCTTCTCCCTCTGCCTGCCTCTGTCTCTCTCTCTGATAAATAAATAAAATCTTTTTTAAAAAACAGAAAAGAAAATAGAAGGAGAGATAAAAAGCTTCCAGGACAAACAAAAACTAAAGGAATTTGCAAACACGAAACCAGCCCTCCAAGAAATATTGAAAGGGGTCCTCTAACCAAAGAGAAAGCCTAAAAGCAGCATAGATCAGAAAGGAACACAGACAATATACAGTAATAGTCACCTTACAGGGAATACAATGGCACTAAATTCATACCTTTCAATAGTTACCCTGAATGTAAATGGGCTCAATGCCCCAATCAAAAAACACAGGCTATCAGATTGGATTAAAAAACAAGACCCATCAATATGCTGTCTGCAAGAGACTCATTTTAGACCCAAAGACACCCCCAGAGTGAAAGTGAGGGGGTGGAAAACCATTTACCATGCTAATGGAACCAAAAGAAAGCTGGGGTGGCAATCCTTATATCAGACAAAGTAGATTTCAAAACAAAGACTGTAATAAGAGATGAAGAAAGACACTATATCCTACTTAAAGGGTCTATCCAACAAGAAGATCTAACAATTGTAAATATCTATGCCCCGAACATGGGAGCAATCACTTATATAAGGCAATTAATTACAAAAGCAAAGAAACACATTGACAACAATACAATAATAGTGGGGGACTTTAACACCCCCCTGACTGAAATGGACAGATCATCTAAGCAAAAGATCAACAAGGAAATCAAGACTTTAAATGACACACTGGACCAAATGGACTTCACAGACATATTCAGAACATTCCATCCCTAACAACGGAATACACATTCTTCTCTAGTGCCCATGGAACATTCTCCAGAATTGATCACATCCTAGGTCACAAATCAGGGCTCAACCAGTACCAAAAGTTTGGGATCATTCCCTGCATATTTTCAGACCACAATGCTTTGAAACTAGAACTCAATCACAAGAGGAAAGTCAGAAAGAACTCAAATACATGGAGGCTAAGGAGCATCCTACTAAAGAATGAATGGGTCAACCAGGAAATTAAAGAAGAATTAAAAAAATTCATGGAAACCAATGAAAATGAAAACACAACTGTTCAAAATCTTTGGGATGCAGCAAAGGCAGTCCTGAGAGGAAAGTATATAGCAATACAGGCCTTTCTCAAGAAACAAGAAAGGTCTCAAATACACAACCTAACCCTACACCTAAAGGAGCTGGAGAAAGAACAGCAAATAAAGCCTAAACCCAGCAGGAGAAGAGAAATAATAAAGATCAGAGCAGAAATCAATGAACTAGAAACCAAAAGAACAGTAGAACAGATCAATGAAACTAGGAGCTGGTTCTTTGGAAGAATTAACAGGATTGATAAACCCCTGGCCAGACTTATCAAAACGAAAAGAGAAATGACCCAAATCAACAAAATCATGAATGAAAGAGGAGAGATCACAACCAACACCAAAGACATACAAACAATTATAAGAATATATTATGAGCAACTCTATGCCAGCAAATTAGATAACCTGGAAGAAATGGAGGCATTCCTAGAGTTGTATCAACTACCAAAATTGAACCAGGAAGGAATAAAAAACCTGAACAGACGTATAACCACTAAGGAAATTGAAGCAGTCATCAAACATCTCCCAACAAACAAAAGCCCAGGGCCAGACGGCTTCCCAGGGGAATTCTATCAAACATTTAAAGAAGAATTAATACCTATTCTCCTGAAACTGTTCTAAAAAATAGAAATGGAAGGAAAACTTCCAAACTCATTTTATGAGGCCATCATTACCTTGATCCCAAAACCAGAGAAAGACACCATCAAAAAGGAGAATTACAGACCAATATCCTTGATGAACATGGATGCAAAAATTCTCACCAAAATACTAGCCAATAGGATCCAATAGTACATTCAACGGAGTATTCACCACGACCAAGTGGGATTTATCCCTGGGCTGCAAGGTTGGTTCAACGTCCACAAATCAATCAACGTGATACAATACATTAACAAAAGAAAGAACAAGAATCATATGATCCTCTCAATAGATGAAGAAAAAGCATTTGACAAAGTACAGCATCCTTTCTTGATCAAAACTCTTCACAGTATAGGAATAGAGGGTACATACCTCAATATCATAAAAGCCATCTACGAAAAACCTACAGCGAATATCATTCTCAATGGGGAAAAGCTGAGAGCTTTCCCCCTAAGGTCAGGAACGCGGCAGGGATGTCCACTATCACCACTACTATTCAACATAGTATTAGAAGTCCTAGCCACAGCAATCAGACAACAAAAAAAATCAAAGGCATCCAAATCGGCAAAGAGGAAGTCAAACTCTCACTCTTTGCAGATGATATGATACTTTATGTAGAAAACCCAAAAGAATCCACCCCAAAACTGCTAGAACTTGTACAGGAATTCAGTAAAGTAGCAGGATATATAATCAATGCACAGAAATCAGTGGCATTCGTATACACCAACAACAAGACAGAAGAGAGACAAATCAAGTAGTCGATCCCATTTACAGTTGCACCCAAAACCATAAGATACCTAGGGATAAATTTAACCAAAGAGGCAAAGGATTTGTACTTAGAAAACTATAAAATACTCATGAAAGAAATTGAAGAAGACACAAAGAAATGGAAAAACGTTCCATGCTTCTGGATTGGAAGAACCAACATTGTGAAGATGTCAATGCTACCTAGAGCAATGTACACATTCAGTGCAATCCCCATCAAAATACCATCCACTTTTTTCAAAGAAATGGAACAAATAATCCTCAAATTTGTATGGAACCAGAAAAGACCCCGAATAGCCAGAGGAATATTGAAAAAGAAAAGCAAAGCTGGTGGCATCACAATTCTGGACTTCCAGCTCTATTACAAAGCTGTCATCATCAAGACAGTATGGTACTGGCACAAAAACAGACACATAGATCAATGGAACAGAATCGAGAGCCCAGAAATGGACCCTCAACTCTATGGTCAACTCATCTTTGACAAAGCAGGAAAGAATGTCCAATGGAAAAAAGACAGTCTCTTCAAAAAATGGTGTTGAGAAAATTGGACAGCGACATGCAGAAGAATGAAAGTGGACCATTTCCTTACACCACACACAAAAATAGACTCCAAATAGTTGAAAGACCTAAATGTGAGACAGGGGTCCATCTAAATCCTAAAGGAGAACACAGGTAGCAATGTCTTCGACCTCAGCTGCAGCAACTTCTTCCTAGAAACATCGCCAAAGGCAAGGGAGCAAAAA
The DNA here is from genome assembly GCF_003265705.2 of Callorhinus ursinus. Classification (NCBI taxonomy): domain Eukaryota; kingdom Metazoa; phylum Chordata; class Mammalia; order Carnivora; family Otariidae; genus Callorhinus; species Callorhinus ursinus. The sequence continues at coordinate 284,515 of NW_027397185.1, read as the reverse complement.
TTAACTATTGGGACTCCATCAAGATAAAAAGCTTTTGCACAGCAAAAAATAACAGTCCAGAAAACCAAAAGACAACCGACAGAATGGGAGAAAATATTTGCAAATGACATATCAGATAAAGGACTAGTGTCCAAAATCTATAAAGAACTCATCAAACTTAACACCAAAGAACAAATAATCCAATCAGGAAATGGGCAGAAGATATGAACAGACATTTCTGCAAAGAAGACATCCAAATGGCCAACAGATACATGAAAAAGTGCTCAACATCGCTCGGCATCGGGGAAATCCAAATCAAAACCTCAATGAGATACCACCTCACACCCGTCAGAATGGGTAAAATTAACAAGTCAGGAAACTATAGATGTTGGCGGGGATGTGGAGAAAGGGGAACCCTCCTACACTGTTGGTGGGAATGGAAGCTGGTGCAACCCCTCTGGAAAACAGTATAGATGTTCCTCAAACAGTTGAAAATAGAGCCACCATACAATCCAGCAATTGCACTACTGGGTATTTACCCCAAAGATACAAATGTAGGGATCCGAAGGGGTACATGCACCCCAATATTTATAGCAACAATGTCCACAATAGCCAAACTGTGGAACGAGCCAAGATGTCCATTGACAGATGAATGGATAAAGAAGAGGTGGTATATATACACAATGGAATATTATGCAGCCATCAAAAGGAATGAGATCTTGCCATTTGCAACGACGTGGATGGAACTGGAGGGTGTTATGCTGAGTGAAATAAGTCAATCAGAGAAAGACATGTATCATATGACCTCGCTGATATGAGGAATTCTTAATCTCAGGAACAAACTGAGGGTTGCTGGAGTGGTGGGGGTGGGAGGGATGGGGTGGCTGGGTGATAGACATTGGGGAGGGTATGTGCTATGGTGAGCGCTGTGAATTGTGCAAGACTGTTGAATCACAGATCTGTACTTCTGAAACAAATAACGCAACATATTTTAAGAAAAAAGAAAAAGAAGAAGATAACAGGAGAGGAAGAATGAAGGGGAGTAAGTCAGAGGGGGAGACGAACAATGAGAGACGATGGACTCTGAAAAACAAACTGAGGGTTCTAGAGGGGAGGGGGGTGGGGGGATGGGTCAGCCTGGTGATGGGTATTAAAGAGAGCACATTCTGCGTGGAGCACGGGGTGTTATGCACAACCAATGAATCATGGAACACTACATCAAAAACTAATGATGTAATGTATGGTGATTAACATAACAATAAAAAATAATTCCAGTTGCGCACTTCATCAGCACTTGGTAGTATCAGTTTGACTTAGCCTAATAGGTGTGGATGGACATTTCATCATTGTTTTAATTTTTCTGATGTCTACTGAGGTTGAACAACCTTTCATGTGCTTATTGGGTGCCTAAATGAGGCATCTCTCCATCACATAGGAGACCCCAAATGTGGGGTGATGATTGGGTGGAAACTGGTGCATTCAGTGAAAGAATTCACCTGGGGCAGAACAAAGGAGATAGAAGTTTACTGAATACAACATAGGGGAGTGGTGGGTAGGACAGTGGAGGAGAGGTCTCTAGTGAGGCAGTGGTGGGGACTGTAGTTAAGGGTGAATGTAAGGAGGTATGGAGTCTTCTTTTTTTTGGTACCTGTGCTGGGTTGTAAGTAGCCTGTTGGTCAGCTAGGGTGTATGAATATTCTGAGGTGGGTCACCTGATGGTCCCATCTGTGTTCCATTGCTCAAGCCTATTTGCCTAAAAGTGGCCTCTAGACTTACGTTCACCAATATATCCTTTTCATTAAATCAGTCTCTTGTTGTGCCCATTTTCAGAATTGGGTTAATCACTTTTTCTTTCTGAAGAGTTTTGAATGTACTTTTTAAAAATTTATTTAAATTTATAATTTTTGAGAGAGAGTGTGCATGTGTATGCATGGGTGGATGGGGAGGGGAGGTGCAAAGGGAGAGGGAGGGAAAGAGAATCCTAAGCAGGCTCCATGCTCAGTACAGAGCCTGATCTGGGGCTCTTCTCACAACCCCGAGATCATGATCTGAGCTGACGTCAAGAGTCGGACTTAACTGACTGAGCCACCCAAGTGCCCCAAGTTCTGAGTGTTCTTTAACAATTGTGGGAGGAAGTCACTTGATGAATGTATGATTTGCAAATATTTGATCCCAGCCTCTAACTTGACCTTTTATTTTCTCAACAGTGTGTTTCTGAAAGCAAAAGTTTTCATTTGGATTGAATCCAATGTATCATTTTCCTAATATATTTGACTTTCTGGTGTCATGTCTAAGAGTTTTTTGTCTAACTCCAGGCCAAAAAGATTTTTCTCTATTGTTTTCTGCTAAAAGTTTTATGATTTTGCATTTCACATTTGTATCTGTAATCCATCTGAGTTATATTTATGGAAGGTGTGGAGTTTAGTTGGATGACCATAATTTTTTGTGTTTGGATGTCCAGTTCCAACAATTTGTTGAAAATGCTTGATGAATTGCTTCTGTATATTTGTCAAAAATTGGTTTGCTACATTTCTGTGGGTCCATTTCTGGGCTCCTGTTCTTTTCTGTTGACCTATGTGTTTATCCCTTAACTAATGCCATATTGTCTTGATCATTTCAGCTTTATTATAAATCTTAAGAACAGGCACTGTGATTTCTTCAACTTTAACTTACTTTTAAAATTTGATCTAAATTTTCCTTTTCCTTTCCATATAAAAACAGAATTAACTTGCCTGTATCACCAAAAATGTCGCTGAAATTTTTATTGGAATTGCACTAAATCAATGGATCAAATAGAAGTGAATTGGCATCTCTACCATGTTGAGTCTTCTTATCCATGAACATGGCAATGTCTCCATGTAAAGTTGTCTTTTTTTATTGTTTTAGCAGCTTTTTCAGTTTTTAGCATACAGATCCTTTTTACCATATTCTAGATTCTGTGATAGAAATACTTCATGTCAATCAGAGAAAGATAATTATATAATTTCACTCATGTGTGGAATTTAGGAAACAAAATGGACATAGGGGAAGGGAAGGAAAAATAAAATAAAATAAATTTAAATCAGAGAGGGAGACAAACCATGAGAGACTCTTAACTGTAGGGACTAAACTGAGGGTTCCTGGAGGGGGGGATGGGCGGGGGGATGGGGTAACTGGGTGATGGGCATTAAGGAGGACACATGATGTAATGAGCACTGGGTGTTATATGCATCCGAACGAATCACTACATTCTACCTCTCAAACTAATAATACACTATATATATCAGTTGATTGAATTAAAATAAAATAAAATAAAAATAAAAATCCAAAACAAGAAACAAACAAAAAAAGAAATATTTTTTTTTAGTATTTTGGACATTTTTCTTTACTTGATAACAAAAACTTTATGAATTCATTGTCATTAAGCAAGAACAAAATAAGAGCTTTGATCTAAATAAATGATTTTACAGTTTGCAAAAGAACTCGTGAATGAGGAGAGCTGGCAGGAAAGGCCCGATCCTGAGATATGATGAGATTGTGAATCCTGAAAGAAGGTGGGAGCAGAGATTGAAGGATGGGAGGAAACCTAGTTTGTCCATAGTCACACAACCTGTGGGTGGTAGAGTTGAAATGAATCGAAACCTATAGGAATCTTGCCTGGCTTCTCCCTGTTCTACCATTGGATGAGGATATAGTGAGCTCAGGTGAGTAAACAATCCTTAAATTGCTTAGAATAGTGCCCAGCACATAAGACAGAAACAAAAACACCTACTGCATAGTTTTCTCACTAAAGGCAGAAAGTTGAGTTTGTTTACATTGCTTGCTAATTAGTACTTTTTTTTTTAAAGGCACAACCCTGTCTCCTATTTAATGACACCCTGTTCAATGTCAATAACCTTTTTCAAGATCCAACTAAAACATTATCTCCTCTTGCTATCGTTCTATTAAGATAACAATTACATTCTCTTTATTTTTTTCAGCAGTATGGACCAAGTTTGTAAAACTTAAGTTGCTAATTATGGCAATCTTCTTTGTAATTTATGCTAATGATCAGTAATTATGTGTGTGAATGTACAGGACAGCAACTCTGTCTTGTGAACTTTTACATCTCAAGCATCAAGCAAGGTCAGAATTACAGGTTGTTCATATAAATGCTTGTGCTTCTAGTGTTTCCCCCTTAAAGGCAATGCAACATTTTCAAATACAGTAGACAATGAATCATGGAACACTACATCAAAAACTAATGATGTAATGTATGGTGATTAACATAACATAATAACATAATAAAATAAAAAGTAACATAATAAAATAAAAAAATACAGTAGAAATGTTAGTCAAATTATTTTGTGACTCCAGGTACACAAGTAATCCATCTTTTGCAATTTATCAGTTAATATTTAGGAGGACTATTTCTCTCCTCTCTCCTCTCTAAATTTGAGTCATCTTAGTGATTGCTCTGATGTAAAATTATTGTTTATATGACTTGCTTTCCTCTACATCCTCCACAGAAATCTCTTGAGAATTATTTTCCTTTAGGATCTTACATCTCTAGAGGCTGGAAGAAGACCTAAGAACTCAGGCAACCTAATAACATAAACAACTTAAGCTCATTCTAAGAAACCTACAGGGGCTTAATGCTAATTTTCTAACCACTTGAAAGGCTTTAAAACTCCCTGCAGTTTAGCGTGTGAGAGGAACGCTGGGATAGCTGTGGGGGATTAGCGTTGTCTCCTCTCCCTGGGCAACAAGGGGAGGGATGTGTTTTCTGGGGTGGCAGTTTCATCACCCCATCTCAGGGACTGCAGAGTGCTCATCCCCCTTCGTAACTGAGCCTGTTGTTAAGCTGAATCATTACTTCCTCCCCTAGGTCAGTATTTCAGAGATTACGTTCCTTTCTCTCTTCATTTCCAAGTTGTATGTTAAATGTTACATTAAATCCAATGCCAATATTGATTCGGTTAAATAATTCAGTCGTGCAACTAGTTTGACCACGTTCCTCTTTGTTCCTGAGACATTTGTTATTTTAACTAAACAGGGGTTTCCCAGTTCACATTTTTTTTCAGAAAACCTTGTTATCTTTTCTGCTCCCCAATTTACCCACCCATGCTTTCCCAAACCCTCCTATTAACTTAGGGAAGAGTTAATGGGTACATCCTCTCAGGTTTCACCAGATGGTGCTAAAAATAATCTGTGTCTGGGCTTATGCTACTGGCAATAGCTGGAATCCATTAACTTTTTGATACAACAATATTCAAAGAACTGTGATTTGTACAACGGACAAAGTGTTCTAAAATCCTGTCTTCGGTGGTTTTGCAGTTTGTTTTTCCTACGAGAACTTTGGATCCTTGATCAGGGCAATGCCTTCTACTCCTGTTGGCTATCTCTGGCTAGAGAACGACTTCATGTACAGGTTTAGGTGTTTCTGTTTGCCTTGTTTCATTTCTATCTGTGGACCAGCATCCTCTGGTCCTGATGATTCATTGTACCTCCAGATTTCCCCTTCCAAAACTGGAACACAGGCATTATTCAAATGTAGACAACTGAGTGAGGCAGGAGCAGGATGTTGTTGATTTGCCACAGTAGCAGGATGAATGAGAGATCCACCACTGGCTCTTTGTAGCCTGTGAACTCAGCTGACCCTCCTCTTCAGACTCTGGGTGAGGACAGGGGCAAGTGCCATCCTTGATCACTGCTTTCCTTCTACAAAGGAAAGATCTGGAGCCAGATCCATCACTGGTTCCCCTCTTCTACCACCTGCCCTGTTGACACAAAGGGGGGGACTCTGGGAAGCGGCTTCTTCAATCCAGGGACAACCTCGCACCCCAGACCCACTCATTGTTTCTTCTGAGAACTTGGTACAGGTCAGTATAAACAATGATGGTGCTGCAGTGAGGGGAAAACTTACCCAAAAAAGATCTGCTGGCAAGTGTATTTCATTTGAGATCATGGCCTCCCAGAGCACTGTCCTAGAATACTGATGCTTTTGTAAGTTTAAGCATATGAGTGTTATATTTTTGGAATTATTTTGTTGTTTTTCCCTAACAAATATTTCTGATTTTCATTTTAAAAAAGAAACATTTGAGTGCCTTTAAATAAAAGTATTTTAAGGAATGTTCTAAGAAACTCCATGATGTAGTCATTAATAATTCCTTGTAAGAGGAAACCAGTTCCTGTTGTTATACTGGGATCCAGGGGGTGTGTGGATCTACATCTCAGATCCCAGGACAAAGGGCTTTAAACCCAGCTGCAGTCCTACAGACCTAACAGGCCATTACTATAACAGGTAATCAGGGAGGTGGATGGTTAGGCAAATGTACTTTTCAGATGTGTGATAAGCTTTCTATGCATTTTTCTCAATATTTAGTAATCTCTGTTTGAACACAAATTTCAGGAAGCTCAAGAGTGTTCAGAGCATCTCATGCAAACTAATACGGTATTCAGAAAGTCCTAACAAAGAGCAAATGTGGCATTATTAACTGTGTTCTGGGGTAGAAGGCGTGGACACAGAGAGCTGGAATTCACTCAAAGGACCTTCCTTAAACATGTGACCTCTAAGATGTAGTGACTGGGCTCAGGTCATGTTGACTTCTCAGCCCCATTTCCAATGGCCAGTCCATCAGAACATGTGTCAGGCAATTCTGAGGCTCCTCAGAAGCATGCTGCAATCGGGAAATGGGCAGCTAACCTCCCTTCCATACAACTGACTTCTCCTGAGGTCACAAAGGTCTCCCCATCCCGTGTAATTGTCCCACCCCATCTACAACACCACCACCCTCAGATGGGAAGAGCTAATAATGAAGGCATGTGAAGTGGGCAAAACCTCTCTAGACCTTTGCCAGAGTAATTACACAGATGGAAACGTCCCCCTATGTGAAGCTCATGGCAGAGGCCCTCTTGCTCTGTGGTTAAAATATTGATTGGTGGGGCACCTGGGTGGCTCAGTTGGTTAAGTGTCTACCTTTGGTTCAGGTTGTGATCACAGGGTCCTGGGATTGAGCCACATGGTGTGAACCTTGTTCAGCTGCCAGTCTGCTTCTCTCTCTGTCCCTCCCCCTGCTCATGCTCTCTCTCTCTCTCAAATAAATCAATAAAATCTTTACAAAAATAAAACATTGATTGGTTAATGAAAAGGAATGGTAACATTATAAGGACATTTGTACCTTGATGAGATCACCGTAGGTCCAACAACGTTTTGTGTTCATGGACCTAATGTTCAGGTGACCCAATGGCAATTGAGCCCAGGAAGCTTACTGTTCCTAACCAAACCCACAAGTATTTGGTTGACAAGACTGACTGCTGTTTACTAGTAGAGGGAGAAATGGGACCCCAGGAGGGCTGGACTATTGTCATTGAAGGTACGGCATTCCGGCCAGCAGGTGGGAAGCAAGTTGACAGAAGAGGGTGGATGGCATCAAAGGCATCCAAATTGGCATAGAAGAAGTCAAACTCTCATTCTTTGCAGATGATATGATACTTTATGTGGAAAACCCAAAAGACTCCACCCCAAAACTGCTAGAACTTGTACAGGAATTCAGTAAAGTAGCAGGATATAAAATCAATGCACAGAAATCAGTGGCATTCCTATACACCAACAACAAGACAGAAGACAGAGAAATTAAGGAGTCAATCCCATTTTACAACCAAAACCATAAGACACCTAGGAATAAATCTAACCAAAGAGGCAAAGAATCTGTACACAGAAAACTATCAAATACTCATGAAAGAAATTGAGGAAGACACAAAGAAATGGAAAAACATTCCATGTTCATGGATTGGAAGAACAAATATTGTGAAGATGTCAATGCTACCTAGAGCAATACACTGAATGTGTATTCAGTGCAATCCCCATCAAAATACCATCCACTTTTTTCAAAGAAATGGAACAAATAATCCTAAAATTTGTATGGAACCAGAAGAGACCCCGAATAGCCAGAGGAATGTTGAAAAAGAAAAGCAAAGCTGGTGGCATCACAATTCCGGACTTCCAGCTCTATTACAAAGCTGTCATCATCAAGACAGTATGGTACTGGCACAAAACCAGACACATAGATCAATGGAACAGAATCGAGAGCCCAGAAATGGACCCTCAACTCTATGGTCAACTAATCTTCAACAAAGCAGGAAAGAATGTTCACTGGAAAAAAGACAGTCTCTTCAACAAATGGTGTTGGGAAAATTGGACAGCCACATGCAGAAGAATGAAACTGGACCATTTTCTTACACCATACACAAAAATAGACTCCAAACGTTTGAAAGACCTAAACGTGAGACAGGAGTCCATCAAAATCCTAAAGGAGAACACAGGCAGCAACCTCTTCGACCTCAGCCGCAGCAACTTCTTCCTAGAAACATCGCCAAAGGCAAGGGAAGCAAGGGCAAAAATGAACTATTGGGACTTCATCAAGATAAAAAGCTTTTGCACAGGAAAAGAAACAGTCCACAAAACCAAAAGACAACCGACAGAATGGGAGAAGATATTTGCAAATGACATATCAGATAAAGGGCTAGCATCCAAAATCCATAAAGAACTTATTACACTCAACACCCAAAGAACAAATGATCCAATCAAGAAATGGGCAGAAGACAGGAACAGACATTTCTGCAAAGAAGACATCCAAATGGCCAACAGACACATGAAAAAGTGCTCAACATCGCTTGGCATCAAGGAAATCCAAATTAAAACCTCAATGAGATACCACCTCACACCTGTCAGAATGCCTAAAATTAACAAGTCAGGAAACGACAGATGTTGGTGGGGATGTGGAGAAAGGGGTACCCTCCTACACTGTTGGTGGGAATGCAAGCTGGTGCAGCCACTCTGGAAAACAGTATGGAGGTTACTCACACAGTTGAAATTAGAGCTACCATTCGATCCAGCAATTGCACTACTGGGTATTTACCCCAAAGATACATATGTAGGGATCTGAAGGGGTACGTGCCCCCCGATATTTATAGCAACAATGTCCACAATAGCCAAACTGTGGAAAGAGCCGAGATGTCTATCGACAGATGAATGGATAAAGAAGAAGTGGTATATATACACAATGGAATATTATGCAGCCATCAAAAGGAATGAGATCTTGCCATTTGTAACGACGTGGATGGAACTGGAGGCTGTTATGCTGAGTGAAATAAGTCAATCAGAGAAAGACATGTATCATATGACCTCACTGATATGAGGAATTCTTAATCTCAGGAAACAAACTGAGGGTTGCTGGAGTGGTGGGGGTGTGGGAGGGATGGGGTGGCTGGGTGATAGACATTGGGCAGGGTATGTGCTATGGTGAGCTCTGTGAATTGTGTAAGACTGTTGAATCACAGACTTTACCTCTGAAACAAATAATACATTATATGTTAAAAAAAAAAGAAGAAGAAGAGGAAGATAGCAGGAAGGGAATAATGAAGGTGGGGAGTCAGAGGGGGAGACGAACCATGAGAGACTATAGACTCTGAAAAACAAACTGAGGGTTCTAGAGGGGAGAGGGGTGGGGGGATGGGTTAGCCAGGTGATGGGTATTAAAGAGGGCATGTTCTGCATGGAGCACTGGGTGTTATATGCAAACAATGAATCATGGAACACTACATCAAAAACTAATGATGTAATGTATGGTGATTAACATAACATAATAATAAAAAATTTTAAAAAGTAGCTAAATAGATAACAAGCCCTTGTCTTTATCCAACAAGAAAATCTAACAATTGTAAATATCTATGCCCTCAACATGGGAGCAGCCATCTACATAAGCCAACTGTTAACCAAAATAAAGAGTCATATTGATAACAATACTTTCATTGTAGGAGACCTCAATACTCCACTCTCAGCAATAGACAGATCATCTAAGCAGAACATCAACAAAGAAACAAGAGCTTTGAATGACACACCGGACCAGATGGACCTCATAGATATATACAGAACATCCCACCCTAAAACAACAGAATACTCATTCTTCTTGAGTGCACATGGAACTTTCTCCAGAACAGACCACATACTGGGTCACACATCAGGTCTCAACTGATATCAAAAGATTCAGATGATTCCCGGCATACTCTCAGACCATAATGCTTTAAAACTGGAACTCAAACACAAGAAAAAATTTGGCAGAAATTCAAACCCTTGGAAGCTTAAGACCACTCTGCTCAAGAATGTTTGGTTTAACCAGGAATGTGAAGAAGAACTCAGACAATTCATGGAAACCAATGAGAATGAAAACACATTGGTCCAAAACCTATGGGATACTGCAAAGGCGGTCCTAAGGGGAAATACATAGCCATCCAAGCCACACTCAAAAAAACAGAAAAATCCCAAATTCACCAACTAACTCCACACCTTAAAGAACTAGAGAAAAAGCAACAAATGATTCCTAAGCCATGCATTAGAAGAGAAATAATTAAAATTAGAGCAGAAATCAATGAATTAGAACACAGAAACACAGTAGATCAGATCAACGAAACTAGAAGCTGGTTCTTTGAAAGAATTAATGAGATCAATAATCCACTGGCCAGACTTACCTAAAGGAAAAGAGAAAGGTCCCAAATTAATAAAATTATGAAGGAAAGGGGAGAGATCACGACTAACCCCAAGGAAATAGAAACAATTATTAGAAATCATTATCAACAACTATACACCAATAAATTAAGCAACCTGGAAGAAATGGTTGCCTTCCTGGAAACCTATAAACTGCCAAGACTGAGACAGGAAGAAATGGACAACCTGAATAGGCCAATAACCAGTAACGAGATTGAAGCAGTGACCCAAAACCTCCCAAAAAACAAGAGTCCAGGGCCTGATGGATTCACTGGAGAATTCTACCAAACAGTCAAAGAAGAAATAATACCTATTCTCCTGAAGCTGTTTCACAAAACAGAAACAGAAGGAAAGCTTCCAGACTCATTCTATGAGGCCAACATTACCTTAATCTCCAAAGCAGGCAAAGACCCCATCAAAAAGCAGAATTTCAGACCAATATCCCTGATGAATATGGATTCTAAAATCCTCAACAAAATTTTAGCTACTAGGATCCAAGAATACATTAAAAGGATCATCCACCACGACCAAGTGGGATTTATCCCTGGGATGCAAGTGTGGTTCAACATTCACAGATCAATCAATGGGATAGTACACATTAATAAGAGGAGAGAGAAGAACCATGTGGTCCTCTCAATTGATGCAGAACAAGCATTTGACAAAATACAACATCCTTTTCTGATTAAAACTCTTCAGAGTATAGGGATAGAGGGAATATCCCTCAAGTTTATAAAATCTATCTATGAAAAACCCACAGTGAATATCATCCTCAATGGGAAAAGCTGGGAGACTTTCCCCTTAAGATCAGGAACACGACAAGGATGCCCACTGTCGCCACTATTGTTCAACATAGTACTAGAAGTCCAAGCAACTGCAATCAGACAACAAAAAGAAATAAAATGTATTCAAACTGGTGAAGAAGTCAAACTGTCTCTTTTCGCAGATGACATGATACTTTATGTGGAAAACCCAAAAGACTCCGCCCCCAAATTATTAGAACTCATACGGCAATTCAGTAATGTGGCAGGATACAACAGCAATGCACAGAAATCATTTGCTTTCTTATACACTAACAATGCAACTGTAGAAACGGAAATTAGAGAAACGATTCCATTTACAATAGCACCAAAACCCATAAGATACCTCTGAATAAACCTAACCAAAGAGATAAAGGATCTCTACTCTAGGAACTACAGAACACTCATGAAAGAAATTCAAGAAGACACAAAAAGATGGAAACATATTCCATGCTCATGGATCAGAAGAATAAACATTGTTAAAATATCTATGCTACCCAGAGCAATCTATACCTTCAATGCCATCCTGATCAACATTCCAATGACATTTTTCAAAATACTAGAACAAACAATCCTAAAATTTGTATGGAATCAGAAAGGACCCCAAAACGCCAAGGAAATGTTGAAAAAGAAAAACAAAGCTGGGGGCATCACGTTGCCCGATTTCAAACTATATTACAAAGCAGTGATCACCAAGACAGCATGGTACTGGCACAAAAACAGATATATAGACCAATGGAACAGAATGGAGAGCCCAGATGTGGACCCTCCACTCTATGGTCAAATAATCTCCGACAAAGTGGGAAAAATATGCAATGGAAAAAAGACAGTCTTTTCAATAAATGGTGCTGGGAAAATAGGACAGCCACATGCAGAAGAATGAAACTCGACCATTCTCTTACACCACACACAAATAGTCTGTTCTTGATTTGTCTCCTTTTCTTTTTTCCCCTCAGCTCATCTGTTTTGTTTCTTAAATTCCACATATGAGTGAGATCATATGGTATTTGTCTTTCTCTGACTGGCTTAGCATAATACGATTAGCTTCATCCATGTCCTCACACTTCCGTACAACACCTGGTGTTTATCACAAGTGCCTTCCTAATGCCCATCACCCATTTGACCTATCCCCCTCCCCCCTCCCCTCTGGTCACCATCAGTTTGTTCTCTGTAGTTAAGAGTCTGTTTCTTGGTTTGCGTCTCTCTCTCTTTAGGGATACGATTCTTACTAATTCAAGAACAGAGGGTCACAGAAGGAGATAGTGTGGTGTGGTAGCACGTGGACATGAAGAGGGTGGAAAGCCATGACCCACAGCTGCACAGTCTGAGAGAGTTTGCCAGGGTCAATGATGATCCTGATGAGGATGATGATGCTAATTATGATGTAAATGGATTTGTACTTCATTAACTCATGTATTTTCACCTTCTGACAATTCTGAAGTAAGAACAATTCAAGATTTAATGGCAAGGCAGAGTTTACTTTGCATATTTTTTTCTCAGAATTACAGGAAAAGGCGAACGTGAGAATCTTTAAGTTGTAAAAATTAATGAAATTAATACAATTTCAATGAATTCTAGGAGCTAATTAGTCTCTGTGATGGTGAACTTGCTCTGTCAATCTGACTAGGCCATGGTACCCAGTAATTTGGTCAAACATCATTCCTGAGGTGAAGGTATTTCTTAGATGAGATTAGTGTTTAGATCAATAGACTTTGAGTAAAGCAGATTGCTCTCCATTGGGTGGGTGGGCTGCATCCAACCAATTGAAGGTCTTAGGATCAAACAGAGATTCCCCTAGCAAGGGGGAAATCTGCTTTTAGATCATGTTGGACTTCAGCTGCAACATCAACTCTTCCTTGAGTCTCCAGCCTGTCCTGCAGATTTTGAACTGCCAACCCACAAAATCACAAGAGCCATTTCTTTAAAATCTCTCTATTTATCTACCATCTATCATCTATTTATCTATTATCTATTTATCTATCATCTATCTATCTATATCTATCAGTCATCTATCTATCATTATCTACCTATCATCTATCAATCTATTATCTATATCTACATATTCTATTGATTCCGTTTCCTGGAGAACCCTAATACTTTCTGAAAAGTAATAAAAATTAAATATGTGTAGATTAACTTTTGCATAAGTTTGACATTTTTTAAATCCTAGATTCTTTAGGTTCATACCCAGTTTTCGTATTTCTTTTCTTATGTTCAAACAATCATTTCCTTGAAGAGAAGCTTTGCTTTTATTTTCAATCCAGACATCCTCACTGGATTAGTAGAAATTAAAAAAAATGTGGGTATTTTAGAGAATGAGGAGGGCAAGTTAGTTTATGTGTATACTACTTTATTTTCTGATTTCTCCAGGTAAAAGGAAGTTTGTTGTAATCTTTTTTTGCTTGTATCTTTTATGAAATCTCTGAAATTTTTTCATCATTTTGTCTTTTGGTGGTTTTGATATTTTTATACTTGTATATACTTGGCATTGCAAATTGTAAGGCTAGGCACATGTACTCTGGGTAGCTTCTGGTGCAACATCATATGCATGTCCTGTGGGCCTATATAAACAACAGTATTTTTTTTTTAATTTTTTTATTGTTATGTTAATCACCATGTATTACATCATTAGTTTTTTTTAAAAATTTTTTATTGTTATGTTAATCACCATATATTACATCATTAGTTTTTGATGCAGTGTTCCATGATTCATTGTTTGTTCATAACACCCAGTGCTCCATGCAGAACGTGCCCTCCTCAATACCCATCACCAGGCTAACCCATCCCCCCACCCCCCTACCCTCTAGAACCCTCAGTTTGTTTTTCAGAGTCCATCATCTCTCATGGTTCGTCTCCCCCTCTGACATACTCCCCTTTTCTTCCTCTCCTGTTATCTTCTTCTTTTCCTTTTTTCTTAAAATATGTTGCGTTATTTGTTTCAGAAGTACAGATCTGTGATTCAACAGTCTTGCACAATTCACAGCGCTCACCGTAGCACATACCCTCCCCAATGTCTATCACCCAGCCATCCCATCCCTCCCACCCCCGACCACTCCAGCAACCCTCAGTTTGTTTCCTGAGATTAAGAATTCCTTATATCAGTGAGGTCATGTGATACATGTCTTTCTCTGATTGACTTATT
>NW_027397185.1:257368-269693 GCF_003265705.2 Callorhinus ursinus | reverse complement strand
ATTGTGTATATATACCACATCTTCTTTATCCATTCATCTGTCGATGGGCATCTTGGTTCTTTCCACAGTTTGGCTATTGTGGACATTGCTGCTATAAACATTGGGGTACACGTACCCCTTCAGGTCCCTACATTTGTATCTTTGTGGTAAATACCCAGTAGTGCAATTGCTGGATCGAACGGTAGCTCTAATTTCAACTGTTTGAGGAACCTCCATACTGTTTTCCAGAGGGGTTGCACCAGCTTGCATTCCCACCAACAGTGTAGGAGGGTTCCCCTTTCTCCACATCCCCGCCAACATCTGTCGTTCCCTGACTTGTTAATTTTAGCCATTCTGACGGGTGTGAGGTGGTATCTCATTGAGGTTTTGATTTGGATTTCCCTGATGCTGAGCGATGTTGAGCACTTTAAACAACAGTATTAAAACAAGGTTCTAGGTTATGTGGAAATAAGTCACTTAGGATTACTAATTTGCTTGTTTTCCTTTATATTTTTGTCCAGGAAACAATCATTTAGCACCATTCTAACTATTTAGAGATTCCATCCCGTGTTTTGTTTTAAGACCTTTTTTTTTTAAAGATTTTATTTATTTATGTGAGAGAGAGAGAGAGCGTGAGGGAGAGCACAAGAGGGGGAGGGGTAGAGGGAGAAGCAGACTCCCTGCTAAGCAGGGAGCCTAGTGTGGGACTCCAACCCAGGACTCCAGGATCATGACCTGTAGCCATATGCAGACACTTAACTGAGTGAGCCACCCAGGTAACCCACCCAATTTTTATATACCTGCAGGATTAATTATAACAAGATTGATAAAGGTCAATCAGGATAAGGTTGTAAGCATTTTCAACCATTTATGAAAAACATCATTTATAACTATCAGTGAACATAAACAGTTTTGTCTAATAAATACTCTAACATACAAAGCTTCCCATAGTTAATGTGCAGAAGAGTTAAATATTAAAAACGTCTGCGTTTTACCAAAAAGTACTTGAAAGCTTTTTAGTAAATGTATGTAGACACAAATTTTTCTTCATTATGACAAAATACAGATTTAGAATAGTTGCTTTGTGGGATCATTTTTAGTTATTCTTTAAATGTACCCCTTTCCCTTCTAAACAAAGGAAGTCTCTATGCCAGCCTTTTTCCATCACAAACGTGTCAATGTGTTCTCGAGGTTTGACACGAAATGTGATTCCAGTTTGTTCACATGGTTCCCAATGGGATTTTGGTTAAGGCCTATAATATCTTTAGTCTACACAACTGCACCACTTTATCTTGCTTCCTTTTCTTTCTTTCAATTTATTTATTTAATATGTATATTCAGGTATAATTAGCATACAGTGGTGTATTAGTTTCAGATGTACAGTATAGTGATTCAACAATTACATACATTACCCAGTGCTCATCATAAGTGTGATTTTAATCCCCTTTACCTATTTCACCCATCCCCCCACCCACCTGCCCTCTGGCACCCACCACTTTGTTCTCTGTATGTAAGAG
Organism: Callorhinus ursinus; assembly: GCF_003265705.2. NCBI lineage: Eukaryota > Metazoa > Chordata > Mammalia > Carnivora > Otariidae > Callorhinus > Callorhinus ursinus. The sequence goes on along the minus strand of NW_027397185.1, from coordinate 268,197 downwards.
TCTGTTTTTGTTTGTCTCTTTTATCTTTGCTCATTGGTTTTGTTTCTTAAATTCCACATATGAGTGAAATCATACGGTATTTGTCTTTCTCTGACTGATTTCGTTTGCTTAGCATAATACCCTCTAACTCCATCCATGTTGCTGCAAATGGATTATGGTTTCACATCTCACAGTTAGGTCTTTAATCCATTTTGAGTTTATTTTTGTATATGGTGGAAGAATAATAAAAAATGAGAATAGGTTAAGGGAACTCAGTGATATCATTGAACATAATAACATTTGCATTACAGGAATTCCAGAAGGAGAGAAAAGGGGGCAGAAAATTTATTTGAAGAAATAATAGCTAAAAACTTTCCTAATCTGGGGAAGGAAATAGAGACCCAGATCCAGGAGGACAGAGAGCCCCCAACACAATCAACCCAAAGAGGTCCACACCAAGACATATCCTAATTAAAATGGCAAAAAAAGTAGTGATAAGGAAAGAATTTTAAAAGCAGCAGAAAAAGAAAACAGTTACGTACAAGAGAAACCCCATAAATTATCAGCTAATTTTCAGCAGAAACTACAGGACAAAAGGGAGTGACATGATATAATCAAATTGTTGAAAGGAGAAAAAAACAAAAAACAAAAAACCCTGCAACCAGAAATACTCTATAGAGCAAGGCTACCATTCAGAATAGAAGGAGAGATCAATGTTTCCCAGGCAAACAAAAGTTAAAGGCATTCATCACCAATAAACCAGTCTTACAAGGAATATTAAAAGAAATTCTTGGAGTGGAAAGAAAAAGCCATGATCAAGAGTAAGAAAATTAGGATTAGAAAAAATTCCACAGTAAATGCAAACATAATAAATGTAGTAGATTAATCACTTATAAAACCAGTACAGAGGTTAAAGCATAAAAGCAGTAAAAATCAATTATATATACAAAAATCAGCCAAAGGATTCACAAAATAAAAGTATATAAAGTATGACATCATATATATAAAATGTGTGGCAGGAGGTGAATAAATCTACATTTACTGCCTGTCAGTGGTTCTTACTATGCACTTGGTGGCTGTCAACCTTGTACATCAGAGATGCCCCTTGCACCTGTATAAACTTTATCAACTTTGAGCCACTTATTGTTGGTATGACAGTGCAACTTATACTTTAAATACTAATGAAAACCTAGATGAAGAAATATTTTCTGAAGAAATAAAAGACTACATTAATTTACAGAAAATCATAATCACTTTTTTTTTTAACTTTGTCATGCACTATATTGAGTTGTTTACCTACTTCTCATTACTTAATTCTTTACAACAATCCCACGAGGCTGGTGTTATTGCCCCACTTTATATTTTCACCATTGTTGCCCCACTTTATAGATGAAGAGAACAGGGTTCAACAAGGTGGATCTATTAACTGAGAACCCATAGTCACTAAGGAGCCAGGTTCCACAGCAAGTATGACCTGACCTAATGCCATACTCCCAAGCCCTGTGCTGCCTGGCCTTTTTTCATTATGCGCACAGTGGTCTTGGTCCTATAAAAATGTGAATTCTCCTGAAATTAATTTACAAATGTAGTACAATACCAATCAAAGTCCCAATGAGATATTTTTGAGGTTAGTAGGAAGGGACCCGGGTATGACATTTAATCTGATAAAACAACATTGTAACAACCATGAAAAGTCTAAATTGAAAAAAAAAAGAAAGAACAATGATCCATGTCTTGATCTACTAAATGATAAAATATCCTATAAATCCACAGTTCTTAAAAACATGTTACTCATATAGAAACTAATAGATATTACATGATCAGAATTGATATTCTTCCAAATAAATGTATACACATTGGAAATTTAGTATATGGCAAAGGTATAATTTCAGGACAATGGTGAAAATATAGCTAATAAAATTAGTTGGGAACTCTTAAGTAAACATTGGGAAATATTAAATATTATTGCTTCCTTCTCTCTTTCTCTCACACACAGTCATTGTAGATGGAATGGATTAAAAGTCTAAGCATAAAATAGAAAACTGTAAAGCAACAAGATAAACATAATCTCTAAGGATAACTTCAGGCATCAAGCTATAAAATCGTGTCCTTTCCCAAATAGTCTGACAACACAAAACAATATTCATGTGGGGTCTCTAAGACCTTTTATCACCTAGACCTCTGGGATCTCCCAGAACTCGCTTCCCACCACTCTTTTACTCACTACCTTCCAGCCACACCAGACCTTTCCACATCTCAATCTTTTCTTCCTCTAAATCCTTTGCATTCCTTTCTCTTGTGATTTCCTCTACACCCATATTGTGTGTCTCCCTCATTTCATCAGGGAGAGCTCACATGGCAGCTCCCAGATCACTTGTTACTTCCTCTAGGCTCACCCCATTGGATTGTTGGTCTTCTTCACCTGTATTCTCCATTGACTTGCTTACTTGGTGAACTTGTACATCTCTTGCCACTGAAAGTTTTGGCTTGGTGAGTGTGATGGTTAATTTGATGTGTCCCCGTGGCTAGACTATCATACCCAGTTTTTGTTCAAACACCAGCCTAGATGTTTCTATAGAGATATTTTTTAAAGATGTGATTAACATTAAATCAATAGGCTTAAAGTACATTATCTTCTAAAGTATAGATGGATCTCATCCATGCAATGAAGGCCTTAGGAGAAAAGACGGAGCTCTCATGAAGGTGAAGAAATTCTGACTTCAGACTGCTTTTGGGCTCAAGATGCCACATTAATTCCTGTCCGAATTTCCAGCTTGCTGGCCTGTCCTGCAGAATTTGGATTTGCCAACCCTCAAATCACATGAGCCAATTCCTTAAGATTAGGAATTCTCCCCTTTCTCCCCTCCCTCTCCCTGTCTTCCTCTCTCTCCGACTGTAGGTATCTATCTATGTCACCTATATCTATATAAAACTTGCATTGCTGTTATAGAATGTTGCAAGGGGAAATAATTGGGGGAGAAACTTCTAGTACTTGTCCAATAGTCTTGGACAAGGAAAAATGCAACATCCCAATAAAGCTAGGATATCAAATATTCAAATCTCACAGGAGTTAAAAAGGATGAAGGTATGGTTCACCTCACCAGGTAAAGAATCCCTTTCTAGTTAAAATGCTGGAAGGAGGTTAGGGGAACATGGATTGGGTGGTGAAAGAAAATAGCTGTGATTAAAAGCTCTTATCTCATACTTATCAAGAGTTATGGGGATTGTTAGCAGCTATGCTTTATGTTAAATTATCGCCCCCCTTCTATATTACTAAGTTATGTGAAAAACAATGGTGGTGGCTAACATTTTAGGTCTCAAAGAGCTTATTCCTTAACTGATATCATTTCTTGTGATATGGTAGCCAATAGAAGTTTCTATGTCCCCGAAGTTGGAGATGTGAACTTTCACCTAAATTAAAGACCAGGATAGAGAATGAGAGAAATGAATATGGACTCTGCCCCAGTAGATTCAGTCTCTACTTTCTCCAACTTGCTCTGTGCTCCATCTGCAGGGACAACACCAGCTGGACCCTAGCTTTTAGCTTGTGGTTGCATTCAGCCAATGGGGGACCATGCCAGGAGGTAGTAAGGATGGAGTAGTTAGGTCAACATATTGACTACTGCTCTTTCTTCCTGAGAGTGCCACATCTGGATATTTCTCTCCCCTAAGAATAACAGCTTCTGTTGAACGTCTGTCCCCACACAGCACTTCTGTCTTCTGGTTCCTGTAACTGCTCCTGTCCTCTTGCCTCTGTCTGCAAGTAGTAATGGTCCCCACTGGAACTAGCCCAGGTTAATATTGGTTGACAAGTTTAATTATAAACCTACGTCCTCTGGCTCAAATCCAGACTCATTTCCATTCTTCCTCATAACTGTGATGTGGTGGTAGTTTCCAAGTTAGCTGGAAGACTGTGTTGGTTTCCATTACCTTATTAACTCAAGGAAGAGGAGTGCACACCTTCTTCTTCACTTCAGAAGGAGAAGTGGTCCTGAATACCACTCCTGAGTCTGGTACTGAAGTGCTTTATAGAGAAGTATAGAGTGTTACAATAGGAAATAGAGAATCAACAAAAACAAAAAAGTATGATGTAATATTTGGTATGCAGGTGGATTTCATTTTTTTTTAAGGCAGATTTATGAAGTAAATTGAATTGTATCAACAAACTGTTTCCCTTCCCAACTGCCAGTATGTGGGCAATGTTTGTAAAAGAAATACAATTCTTGTAATATTTTCCCCAATGATATATATTCTGTGGAGTATTTCAAGAAAATTATTCAATACAAAAAAGAAACCTACATACATTCCATACCATAGCAAAACATAAAATAAAAGTAGCCGAATGTCTACAAATAGAAATAGTTGGAAACTAAGGAATACCTACTGATTAGGTTGTTATACATTATTTTCAAAAAACATTGTGAGACTGTGTCAGTATAAACATTTTTATGTCATTTAATGTTGAAAGTACTCAAGAAGCAGCAGGGCACTCTGAAACTGACATCTGGATTAAAATACGAGCTTCTTGCATTCAAGTTCTATTAATTTGGACCTCAGTTCCCTCATTTATAAAGTGGGGACAATGATGGTGCTGAATTAATAACTTCACTGTGTAAGTTAAGTGAGTGAAGCCAGATAATTTTTTTAGAAATATGCCTGGCAATACTAAGCAGCCATGATGTCCCAGGGTCCTGAGATCAAGCCTCACATCAGGCTCCATGCTCAGTAGGGAGTCTGCTTGAGACTCTTTCTCTCCCTCTCCCTCTGCCCCCCCAACAAATATGCTCACTTGCTTTATCTCAAATAAATAAATAAATAAATAAATAAATAAATAAATAAATCTTAAAAAAAATGCATGCATTCTTGGACGTATGAGAAAAACAAATGTGCCAGTGAGTGAATGAAAATATCTTTACATATCCTAAAAAGGAAGGCCTAGAGTTGAATAGGAAAATCAGTAGTTCAGTAGTTATGGATAAATCAATGCAGCATATTATTGATGAAATCACTGATTTACTGGCAATCTGATTGCAGTTCTACTCTCTTTTTTTAAGATTTTTAAAAATTTATTTATTTGACGGAGAGAGACACAACAAGAGAGGGAACACAAGCAGGGGGAGTGGGAGAGGGAGAAGCAGGCTTCCCATGGAGCAGGGAGCCTATGAAGGGCTCAATCCCAGGACCCTGGGATCATGACCTGAGCTGAAGGCAGACACTTAATGACTGGGCCACCCAGGGGCCCCCGCAGTTCTATCCTTGAGACGCTTGCATTTTCCAACTCCTCCTCCCAAAGGAGTATGAACTGTTTTATTCCGAACACTTCTGACACTAAATGTATGAGATTTTCCCCACCAATAACCAACTCTCCTACTCTCTGGACACCTATATTAAATGAAATTCTGACATTAACATCCAGAGTTAGCACAGACCTCCAAAGTTTGAGGGCTCATTGACATAAATCAGGTATGATAGAAACGGCCACATTATGAATAACAAAAGATGTACCTCTCACCCAAGTCACTCAGGAAATTCCAAGGGTCCTAGAAACTCTGTGCCATCAAAGAGCAAATTTATATATTTCTTATTATGTCACAATGGGTTGCAGGCAAAATGGTGAATATGTGTATGGATAGATAGATCTAGAGTTAAATCTCAACATAAAATCTTAATAGTTTTGTAATTAGTTAACATTTATGAGATTAATAATATTTGCCTTGTGGAGTTGTTACACATATTAGGGAAAAAATGTAAAAGACTTCACAGAGATCATCATCTCCAAAGGCAATTACTCTAAACAATTAACAAAATAACAATTAACATATATAACTGTACAAGCAATTAACAATAAGACAGCATACATATTACACATATATAATGATATAAACAACTAATAGCATTATTAGCAAAAAATAAAACAGAAACTACTTTCTCTTTACCTTGTCCTGAAAATGATGTATGAGCACATTCATATCAGATTGTCACCTACCTTGAACTCAAGCAATATTGGTAAGTGTCCTGTCTCCCTAATCAATTTTCATATCTTTCAATCTTTTCTTTCCTCTCACAAGTTACTAAAGTCTCTAAATATGTTCCCATGACCCTGCAAAGCCACAGCAGTTCTCTAACACAATGCACCGGAGAGCCTTCTTCACATCTTTGTTCCTGAGCGTGTAAATCAGGGGGTTCAGCATCGGGGTGACAACAGTGTAGAAGAGGGCTATGAACTTGCCCTGTTCGTGAGAGTTACTCTTGGCCGGCTGGAGATACATAAAGATGATGCTCCCATAGAACAGAGCCACAACGGCCACGTGGGAAGAGCAGGTGTTGAAGGTCTTTCTCCGTCCTTCTGCTGACCCGATCTTCATCACAGCCCCGGTGATGTAGCTGTATGAGACCAGGATGAGACCCAGGGGCAAGACAACAAAGATAAAGCTGGCCACATACATCTCTACCTCGTTGAGGCTGGTGTCCACGCAAGCCAGTTGCATAATGAGGGGCATCTCACAGAAGAAGTGGTCAATGCAATTGTTCCCACAGAGTGGCAGGAGCATAGTGAGTGTGGAGCCCACCATGCTGGTGGTCAGACCCCCAAGCCACGAGGCAAGGGCCAAGCCAAGGCAAAGTTGTGGATGCATGATGACAGTGTAATGCAGTGGCCTACAGATGGCAACATAGCGGTCATAGGACATGACTGCCAGGAGGATGCATTCAGTCGCCCCCAGCCAGTGGGAGATATAGAACTGGACCACACACCCTCCATAGCTTATGGTTTTCTGTGGCCCCCAGAGGTTGACCAGGAGTTGTGGGACAATGCTTGTGGTAAAGCTAATGTCCAGGAAGGAGAGGTTGGCAAGAAAGAAGTACATAGGAGTGTGGAGGTGCACATCCATGCAGGAAACCAGAATGATGATGCCATTGCCCAAGATAGACACCACATAAAACCCTGAGACAATGATGAAGAGGAAAGGTTCTAGTGAGGGTCGTGCAGAGAAGCCCAAGAGTACAAAGACTTCTGGAGAACTTACATTGACCAGTCCCATCGTCATGTGCAGCCAGGAGTGGGACAAAAAGACCACCTGTGGTGAGTGGAGGGTACAGAATATAAGACCTCGAGTGATTATATCAGTTAGCAGACTTTAAACATAATTTAAACCCATTTTCTTGAAAGCATCTACTCAACTGCTCCATGGATGATGTTGCATCATCTTCCTTAAGGCCAGTTTGGAGAGACGTGAAAATATGCATAGCTGAGGCGAAAAGGGACATTCATGCAAAGTTCTTGGCACATTTTATTAAAATATCACTTATAGTAGCAACATCTGGAGTCAGCCTGAATGTTTAGTGATGAGGTTTTTCTTGAGTAAAAGATGGCATTTCATATGATGAAACACTGCAGAGGCACTAAAATCATGCCTGTGCTACTCCCTCTTTCAGCTAATGACCACGTGGAGTCCACCATGACATTTCTCTTTCTCTTAAAGTCCACAGTCAGAAAATTTTTGCTTTAACATTAAATTCAGATTCTCATCACTTCTTGCAGCCTCCCTGCTACCACCCTGGGCTATGCCATAATCATTTGTACCTGGATTATTGACCCAATATCTTAACTTGTCTTCCTGCTTTCCCCATTAGTTCCCTTCAGAGTGTTCCCAACGCAGCAGCTGGAGGATTACTTTAGGATACAATATGATCATATTGCTTTTAACACCACTGTTGTCTTGTACCAAGGCTTGCAATGAATTTCCCCCAAGACATTCATCCACAAACTCGATTTACCTCCTTCAGGTTATTTTTCAGAATTCATCTTTCACTGAAGCAAAAGTGGTATTTTTTAAAGTGTTTACTTAAATTCCAGTTAGTTAGCCTACAGTGTAATATTAGTTTCAGGTGTACAATGTAGTGATTCAACACTTCCATACACTAAAGCAAAGATGCTATTTAATATTGAAACCCCTCCCAGCTTCCTTATCTTCCTTTCCTGCTTTATTTTTCACAATGGAACAAATATGCTATTCTAAGTTGCTGTTACACCTGTCTCCCTCTGCTAGAGTTTAAATTCCATGGACTCCTGGCTTTCTGTTTACTTTGTTTGCTTCTGGGTCCCAGTGCCTAGCCCAGTGTCTGGTACACAAAAATCCCTTAATCAATAGTCACTGAATGAGCAAACTGTGAAACAGTTCATTAGAATGGGTTCATGGCTAACCGAACATAATAAAAAAATAAAAACAGGAAAAAAAAAGAATGGGTACATGGAGCAGATAAATATAAAGGCATAGTTAAAGAATGCTCAGCATAATGTCATGGCAGTGTTGACAGGAAAGAGCCCTTGAAACTGTCAAAGTCATGCACTGGTGACCCAGATTATTCCTTCCTCTTATGCAGGTGGAAGAAAACAAACTATGGGACAATGTGAGAAGCCAGAAATCCCCATTGACAAACATGGACAATCTCAGTGTGCTTCAGATGTCCTTGAAAAGTTCTGGGGTCCTTCTTACAAAGACATTAGTTTTTTCTTCCTCGTCTTTTAAAAGGAGGGGTAAATTCATCATAATTAGAATCCAGCCAGGTGTGAAGAACAGAGCAGCTATAAACTCAAAGATCATCCCTTTCTAAATCCCAGGGAGTGAAATTTATTCATCTCTAAAATGGAAAGTTGACCAAGAAAAATAAACTTGAACACACAGGTTTATTCACAGATTTTCAAAATACATGTAGGGTTTCCATCATGCATATGTAAAAATGGGGCTCAGAAAGCTTCATGCATTTGCTGAAATTTATGCACAGGAGCTGAACCAGTGTGGACCTCACTGAGCCACAATGCTGAGACAATCGTCTGCTTTGCATGTAGCAGAGCAGAGCAGCACTGATGTTCTGAAAAAGCATCTGGGAGATGGATTCTGACCCCCTGCAACCCAGGGAAGCATCAAGAGCTGCAAGGACATGGGTGGCTTCATAATGTGGATGTGAGAGAGGAGAAGTGAATGAGGACAGGTACAAGCAACTGAGCCATGACACAATGAGCTGATTACCCCATCTAGTCATCTCAAATGAGCTGATGAGGACACACAAAAAAGTAAAGGACAAAACTCAAAAACATATTGTTCCCTGTGGTTATAAGTGTCCCCTCCATGGAGATATGTAAACTTTGTGGACTCACGTATGAAGAAAATGTATGAATGTCACCAAGAGATGGCAGCCATAAGGTCAATCATGAGGTAACAGTTCAATGCAATTTTTGAGGAAGTAGAAACTTTGTGGTGATCTGATCTATTTCTGGAAATGTTCAGTGGTTTACCCAAAGTCCCAGAGCTGCTCAGTGCTGTACTGGAGCTACACCCAACATTCAGATTCTTAGTACAAAAGTAACATTTCCAGTAAAGGAGGAGGTTTGATCATTTGCAGAGATTCACCAAAACTGCCCAATAAATAATTATTCTTGCAAATGTGATCTCACCACAAGTCCTGTGACATTATGACAAAGAAAGATAGCATAGTGACAGTTGTGAAAACGTTTTGAATTCAAATTTTAAGTTAATCATGTAGTCACAAACTCTACTCCTGACTGTAGGTAACCTGCCAAAATACCAAAGACCTCAAGAACAGCAAGTCAGATTATTGAAATGGATCCGTGTTCATCAACCTTAACTGGAATTACCAGAAACTCTGTGATCCTAGTTCATCTTAAATATCCTAAAAAACAGACAAATGAACAAACAGAAATAAACAAACCCAAGGATGTCACTTACTGATGGTGAACTAGCAGCAGCATCTCCTGGTATGGAGAGTGGAAATGTCGAATAATGAGTATTTTACTTCAAAGATTGGTAAAACCCATGAATTCAATGGATGTGGCATTAAAAAGTAGGAAGGAAGCCATGGGATTTGAGAAACATTAAAAATATTGGAAATCTCCAAGTCATTGGTGGCAGACATGTTAGATTCTGTTCAAATGCATGTCTAAAGAACACATTCTTAAGTTTTAAAATCAGAATAGGTTTAAGTTAGAAAGAAACCCTTATTTTTTCCTATGAAAACTGTTAGCAAAAGGAATGAGGATGGCTCATAGTGTTTCCAGAACAAGAAATTTATGCCCACTCTCAAAGGACCTAGTGTGTCATAAAACCCGTGTAATCACAAGACACTCATTTTATCCTCTGGAGCATTCAGGAGGGAGACAGAGGGTGATGTATATGTCAGGGGAGTGAAATTGGAGGGAAAGAAGCTTTGGAGATTTTTTTCCCTATTGAATAATTACAATTTCATTGTAATCAAATTAATGATTACTTTTTTGAATAAAACACCATTTTAAGTTTTTATACTGCCAAACACTGTTTACCGAACGTAAGAATCAAGTCTCTACTCAAAGATTTGTCATGCAGTGGAGAAGAGAGTCTGAAATATTTGCTCATTCCAGTAATTTTGGTACATGTTGCTATAGATTTTCTTTTCTTTTTCAAGAGAGAAGACAATTAAGAATTTTATTTTTTATTTTTGTTATTTAAATTCAATTAGCCAAAGTATAGTACATCATTAGTTTTTGATATAATATTCAATGATTCATTAGTTGAGTATATCACATATATAGATTTTCTTTAAAATTCAATCATATAATTATTGGTGCCCACCACAGCAATGAATTAACATTTTTTCTTTAAAAATGAGCTTATACCATATGATCCAGCAATTGCACTACTGGGTATTTACCCCAAAGATACAAATGTAGGGATCTGAAGGGGTATGTGCACCCCAATGTTTAGAGCAGCAATGTCCACAATAGCCAAACTGTGGGAAGAGTCAAGATATCCATCGACAGATGAATGGATAAAGAAGATGTGGTATATATACACAAT
>NW_027397185.1:244561-256968 GCF_003265705.2 Callorhinus ursinus | reverse complement strand
AATAAGTCAATCAGAGAAAGACATGTATCACATGACCTCACTGATATGAGGAATTCTTAATCTCAGGAAACAAACTGAGTGTTACTGGAGTGGTTGGGGTGGGAGGGATGGGATGGCTGGGTGATAGACATTGGGGAGGGTATGTGCTACGGTGAGCGCTGTGAATTGTGCAAGACTGTTGAATCACAGATCTGTACTTCTGAAACAAATAACGCAACATATTATAAGAAAAAAGGAAAAGAAGAAGATAACAGGAGAGGAAGAAAAGGGGAGTATGTCAGAGGGGGAGACGAACCATGAGAGATGATGGACTCTGAAAAACAAACTGAGGGTTCTAGAGGGTAGGGGGGTGGGGGGATGGGTTAGCCTGGTGATGGGTATTGAGGAGGGCACGTTCTGCATGGAGCACTGGGTGTTATGGGCAAACAATGAATCATGGAACACTGCACCAAAAACTAATGACGTAATATATGGTGATTAACATAACAATAAAAAATTAAAAAAAACTAATGATGTAATGTATGGTGATTAACATAACAATAAAAAATTATTAAAAAAATAAAAATGAGCTTATTTTTTTATTGTATTAAAATACACATAACATAAATTTAGCATAACAATTTTTTAAGTATACAAATCAAAATTAAGTGCATTCACAGAATATTGCAAACATCACCAACATCTAGTTCTGGAACTTTCTCATCGCTCCAGATGTACCCCCTACATAGTCACTCTTCATTTGCTTTCTTTCTCCAGGCCTTGGCAAACACTAATTTGCTTTCTGTCTCTAAGGATCTACCTATTGTCAATATTCCATGTATATGAAATCATACATTTTGTGGCTTTTTGTGTTCGGATTCTTTCACTTAGCATAATGTCTTGTTCATCCACATTGGAGCATGTGTCAGTATTTCACTCACTCTTGTAGCTGAATACTATTCCATTGTGTGCCTTCACCATATTATATTCACCTATTCATCTGCTGATGGACTTCGGGTGAATTTGTTGGGTATTTTGGCTATTTCTACCCTTGGCTATTGTGAATAGAATGTCTATGAACATTTCTCTACAAATTTTGTGTGAATACCTGTTTTCAACTATTTCAGGTGTACACCTAGGAGTGGACTCATTGGGTCATGTGATAACTCTGTGATTAACTAATGAGGGAACTGCCAAATTTTTTCACAGTGACACACCATTTATATTCCTGCAAGCCCTGCATTGTATGTTTTGATTTCTCTACATCTTCACCAATACTTTTTATTTTCCACTTAAATTTTTTTTGTAATAATCCTGGTGGGTGTGAAGACATATTTCCTTGTAGTTTTGATTTGTACTTCCCTAAAGACTGATGATATTGTGCATCTGTTTATGTACTTTTGGTCACTTTATCTTTTTTGGAGCAGTATTTATTCAGGTTCTTGTTCCACTTTTAATTGCATTATTTGTTGTTGTTGTTCTTAAGAAATGAATTCTTTATATATTCTGATTATTAGATCCCTTATAGATAGATCATTTGCAAATATTTTCTTTCATCTCTGGGCTGGTTTTTTTTTTCACTTTTATCATAGTGTCCTTTGATAAAGAAATTTTTTTTCATAAAGTCCAATCTATTTTTTTTTTGTTTCTTTTGTTTGGGGTGTCATATTTAGGAAACCATTTCCAAATCCAGACTCATGAAGGGTTCCTTCTGTATTTTCTTTTAAGAGTTGCATAATTTTAGCCCTTATAATTAGGTCTCTGATCCTGTATGTATGTATTTATGTATGCATGTTTCAATATGGTATTAGATAGGGGTTCAGCTTCATTCTTTAATAGATATATATCCAGTTGTCCCAGCACTATTTGCTGAAGAAATTATTCTTTCCCCATTGAATGGTCTTAGCACCATTGTCTAAAATCAATTGCCACAGATGTATGAGTTTATTTCTGTACTTTCAATTCTGTAGCACTCATCTATTTTTATGTTAGGACCACAATTTTGATTACTATAGAGTTGTAGCAAGTTTTGAAATTGGAAAATGTGAGGTCTGTAAATTTGTGGGGTTTTTTTTCCATTATTATTTTGACTATGCTGGGTCCCTTGTAATTCAATATAAATTTGAGAATTGGCTTTTCAATTTTTGCAACAATGACAACAAAAACATTGGGGTTTTGATAGGCGTTGCATTAAATCCATGGATCACTTCAGATTTCTATAGCTAAATGCCTGTACTGTTATGGACAGAATTGTGTCCCCCTATTTATATGTTGAAATCCTAATCCCCAGGGTGACTCCCCTCTACAGGTGAAAGATATACACTATCTTTCTTTTTGTGTGTGTGTTTGTGGTTGTTAATGAATGTGTGTGTGCCAAATTGTGATGGAAATATATGTATTAGTTTGCTAAGGCTGATACAACAAAATACAACAAAACCCAAAAACTGAGTAGACAAAACAACAGAAATTTATTTCTCACAGTTCTGGAGGATACTGTACTGTAAAGATCAAGGGGCCATTAGGGTTGGTTTCTCCTGAGGCATCTCTCCTTGGCTTGTAGATGGTAACTTCTGTCTGTGTCTTCACATGTCTGTGCATCCCTGGTGTCTCTCTGGGTGTTCAGATCTCTTCTTCTTATGACACCAGTCATTCTGGATCAGGGTCTACTCTAATGGCCTCATTTTAGTTAATTGCTACTTTATTTATTTTTTATTTTTATTTTTTAAAGATTTTATTTATTTATTTGACAGAGAGAGACACAGCGAGAGAGGGAACACAAGCAGGGGGAGTGGGAGAGGGAGAAGCAGGTTTCTTGTGGAGCCGGGAGCCCGATGCGGGGCTCGATCCCAGGACCCTGGGACCATGACCTGAGCTGAAGGCAGATGCTTAACGACTGAGCTACCCAGGCGCCCCAGTTAATTGCTGCTTTAAAGATCCTATCTTCAAATATGCATTCTAAGGTACTAGAATTAGGGTTTCAACATAGGAATGGGGGGGTTATAATTCAGTCCACAGCACTGTGATTCTTCAATTCTAAAAGTTCAGAACTATGGTCAATGCCCTAACAGGAAGAACTCACTTAAGTTCTTCCCCCACTCCTTTTTTTTTCAGTTTTATTGAGGTGTGATTGACAAATATTGTATATATTTAAGGTGTACACAGTGATATTTTTACTTAATGTATACATTGTGAAATGATGCCCCCAATTAAGCTAATTAACCTATCCATCACCTCACCTTTCTCCTGTTGTGTGTGGTGAGAACAGATTTATTCTCTTAGTACATTTCGAGTACGTAACACAGTATTGTTAACTAGAGTCACCACATTGTATATTACCTCCCCAGAATTTGTAATCCTATAAATGAAAGCTTATACCCTCACTTCAGTTAGCTCTGACAAGAACTAAAACTCCTTTTTATGTAATACAGAAACAGTGTCACAAAGAGCATTTCTCAGGCTAGCACTTCTCAGTCAGCTCTTACATCCCTTCTGGACACAGCCATCCCTGAAACTTGAGGAGACACTTTTCGTAGGCAAAGATGCACAATATCTGTGTGCACAGCTGCACATACTTACACACAATACACACACAAACATACATGCTATGTTTGCCCAACACCTTTGCTGAAACAGTTTAGGAACAGACCATGATTCAGTCTACCTACAGAAATACAAAAGAACTTAGAAAAGTTTTGATATGCATATCAAAATGCATACCACAAATCCCATCAGAGCAACTTGGCAGTTTGGGGAAAACGAAAGCAGGACACTACTTGACTTGGTTAATTTTACTTTTTATTGCTTTGCTTACCTGATCAGGTTCTATTGAATTAATTGAGGTTTAAACTAAGAATGCTGGGGAATCTCCATACTGTTTTCCACAGTGGCCATACCAATTTGCAGTCCCACCAGCAGTGCACACACGTTCCCTTTTTTCCCTCACTGGCTTTTGTTATCTCTTGTCATTTTGAAAGTAGGCATTCTAGCAGGTGTGACATGACATCTCATTGTGGTCTTTATTTGTATTTCCTGATGGCTAGTGGTATTAAGCACTTTTTATGTACCTGCTGGCTAATACCTGTACTCCCATGTTCATTGCAGCATTATTTACAATAACCAAAATATGGAAACAACAGGTGTCTGTTGAAGGATGAATGGATAAAGATACAATGGAACATTATTCAGCCATAAAAATAATGAGATCCTTTCATTTGAAACAACATGGATGAAACTGGAGTGTGTTATGTTAAGTGAAGTAAGTCATACAGAGAAAGAAAAATACTATATAATGTCATTTGTATGTGGGATGAAGGAAAGGAAGAAAGAAGAAAGAAAGAGAGAGAAAGAAATTCAAACTCATAGAAACAGAGAGTTGCATGATGGTTGCCAGGGGCTGGGGAGTGGGAAAAAAAATGGGGAGATATTGGTCAAAGGGTATGAACCTTTAGTTATTAGATATTTAATTTCTGAGGACCTAACACACAGCATAGTGACTATCGTTAGTAATACTTCACTGTGTACTTGAAATTTGCTGAAAGTAAATCTTAAGTGTTCTCAGAAAAAGGTCACCACGTGAAGTGATAGATGTGATAATTCACTTCATTTTGGTGATCATTTCACAATGTATATGTCTATCAAATCATCAAATTGTATACTTTATTTTTTTGGGGGGTGGGGGAAGTTGGGATAGAACATTTTATTTTCTTTTTAAAAGTTTTTGTTTCAACACATTAGTTAACATACAGTGTAATATTAATTTCAGGTGGGCAGTACAGTGATTCAACACTTCCATACAACACCCAGTGCTCATCACAAGTGCCCTCCTTAATCCCCATCACCTGCTTCCCCCATCTCCACCACCTCCCCTCTGGTCACCATCAGTGTGTTCTCTATAGTTAAGAGTCTGTTTCTTGGTTTGTTTTGCTCTCTCTTGTTTTCCCCCTTTGCTCCTTTGTTTGTTTCTTCAATTCCACATATGAATGAAATTATATGGTAATTGTCTTTCTGACAGACTTATTTTACTTAGAATAATACTCTTTAGCTCCATCTATGTTATTGCAAATGGCAAGATTTCATTCCTTTTTATGGCTGAGTAATAGTCTATTCTACATATATATATATCCCAAGTCTTTTCTTTGTTTCTCATATCTAGGATTAGGGTTAGGTTTAGGGCCAGAATAATGATTGAGGTTAGGGTTAGGGAAAAATCTAAGGGCATATGGCTATTATCTTGCAGTTGTTGAGGGTTTTTATCATGAATGGGTCTTGTACTTTGTCAAATGCTTTTTCTGCATCTATTGAGAGGATCATATGATTCTTATCCTTTCTTTTGTTAATGTGATGTATCACATTGACTGATTTGTAAATACTACATCACCCTTGCAACCTGAGAATAAATCCCACTTCACCTTGGTGAATACTTTTTAAAAAATATATTGTGGTATTCAGTTTATTAGAATTTTATTGAGAATTTTTTGCATTTATGTTTATCAAAGATATCAGCCTATAGTTCTCTTTTTTAGTGGATTTTTTAATCCGGTTTTGGTAGCAGGGTAATGCTGGCCTCGTGCAATGAGTTTGGAAGTTTTACTTCTGTTTCTATTTTTTGGAATAGTTTGAGAAGAATAAATATTAACTCTTCCTTTTTTATTATTTTTTCAGGGAGAGAGCACAAGTGAGTGTGGGAAGGGGCAGAGGGAGAGGGACAGAGAGAATCTTAAGCAGGCTCCACCCCCAGTACCGAGCCTGACCTGGGGCTTGATCTCATGACTCTGAGATCATGACCTGAGCTGAAATCAAGAGTTGGAAGCTTAATCAACTGAGCCACCCAGGCGCCCCAGTATTAACTCTTCTTTAAATGTTTGGTAGAATTTCCTTGCAAAGCCATCTGACCCTGGACTCTTTCTTATTTGTTGGGAGATTTTTTATTCTGATTCAATTTCTTTTTGGATAACAGTCTGCTCAAGTTTTCTATTTCTTCCTGTTTTCATTTTGGTAGTTTATATGTTTCTAGGAATTTATTTCTTTCAGGTTGTGCAATTTGTTGTCATATTGTTTTTCATAACATTCTCTTAAAATTGTTTGTATTTCTGTAGTGTTGGTTGTTATTTCTTTTTTCTCATGTGTGATTTTGTTTAGGATCCTTTCTGTTTTCTTTTTGATAAATCTGGCTAGGGGGTTATCAATTTTATTAATTTTTTCAAAGCACCAATCTCCTGGTTTAATTGATATATTCTATTGTGGGTTATTTTTTGTTTTTGTTTTTGTTTTTTAGTTTCTGTATCATTTATTTCTGCTCTAATCTTTATTATTTCCCTTCTGCTGGTTTTAGGTTTTGTTTGTTTTTCTTTTCCTAGCTCCTTTGGTCTAACGTTAAATTGCATATTTGAGACTTTTCTTGCTTCTTGCTGTAGGGCTGTATTGCAATATACTTCCCTCCTATGGCCGCCTTTGATGCAACCCAAAGGTTTTGGACAGTAGTGTTTTCACTTTCATTTGTTTCCATGTATGTTTTTGTTTCTTCTTTGATTTCCTGGATGACTCATTTATTCTTTAGTAGCATGTTGTTTAACCTCTATGTATTTGTGGTCTTTCCAGATTTTTTCTTGTGTTTGACTTCTAGTGTGATAGCACTGTGGTCTGAACATATGCATGGTATGATCTCAGTCTTTTTGTATCTGTTGAGGCCTTTTTTGGAACCCAGTATGTGATCTATTCTGGAGAATGTTCCATGTGCACTTGAAAAAAAATGTGTATTCTGCTGATTTAGAATGAAATGTTCTGAATATATCTGTGAAGTCCATCTGGTCCAGTGTGTCATTCAAAGCCATTGTTTCCTTATTCATTTTCTGCTTAGATGATCTATCCACTGCTGTGAGTGTGGTGTTGAAGTCCCCTACTATTATCGTAATATTATCAATGAGTTCCTTTATGTTATTAATTGTTTTATATATTTTGGTACTCATATGTTTGGTGCACAAATATTTACAATTGCCATATCTTGTTGGATTGTCCCCTTTATTATTATATAGTGATCCTCTTTGTCTATTGTTACAATCTTTGTTTTAAAGTCTGTGGTCTGATATAATTGTGGATACTCTAGCTTTCTTTTGACATTCTTTTGCATGATAGATGTTTCTCCTTCCTCTCTGTCAATCCGCAGGTGTCTTTTGGTATAAAATGAATCTCTTGGAGGCAGCATGTGGATGGGTCTTGTTTTTTGTCCATTCTGTCACCCCATGTCCTTTAATTGGAGCATTTAGTCCATTTACATTCAGAGTAATTATTAATTGATATGATTTTTTTTGCCATTTTATTACTTGTTTTTGAAGATTTTCTCTGATTATTTCTTGTCTTTCTCATTCATATTTTGTTTATTTTATTTAGTTATAAATTTGAAAATGTTTCTCTTTATTTTTGCTTGTTTATTAGTGTTTTTTGATATATATTTACCATTAGGTTGTATATAACCTCTTCTGCATATAGCAGTCTATATTAAGTTGATGGTCATTTAAGTTTGAACCCATTCTTCTCCCCTTCTCCCCACGTATTAGGCATGTTATTATATTTTGTATCCTTTTCAGTTCCTTGGCTGATTTTTTCAGAAATATTCACTTTTACTGCCTTTGTGTTTCCTACCTCTATACTGTCACTTTTGGTCTCTCCTTTCCACTTAGAGTTCTCTTTAACATTTCTTGCATGGCTGGTTTAGTGGTCATGAACTCCTTTAGTTTTTGTTTGTCTGGGAAACTCTATCTCTCCTGTTCTGAATGATAGCCTTGCAGGGGTAGTATTCTTAGCTGCAGATTTTTCTTTTTCAACATGTTGAATATATCATGACACTCCCTCTGGCTAGCAAAGTTTCTGTTGAGAAATCTCCAGCTAGCCTTATGGGCCTTCCCTTGTAAGTTACTGCCTTCTTTGTTTTGTTGCTTTTTAAGATTTTTTTAAAAAGATTTTTTCTTTATCACTATGTTTTGTCAACTTAATTATAATATTATTATAATTTATATTTAATTATAATATGTGTGGATCTGCTTTTGTTGATTTTGGTGAGCATTCTCTGCCTCCTGGATTTGGATGTTTGTTTCCTTCCCCAGACTAGGAAAGTTTTCAGCTATTAGTTCTACTTTCCATTACTCTGTCTTCTAGGTCACTAATTTATTCCTCTGCTTCTTCCAGCTTACTTTTCATTCCATCAAGTCTGTCATTTCATTTACTGTGCTCTTCATCTCTAATATATTATTCCTTATCTGTTTGGCAAAGGCCTCACTCATGTCTTCTGCTCTTTTCTCAAGTCCAGTGAGTACCCTTATGATCATTACTTTAAATTCTCTACCAGTCATATGACTTATATCTGTTTCTCATAGATCTCTGTGTATGGCCTTGTCCTGTACTTTCATTTGGAATAAATTTCCATGTCTCCTCACTTTGTCTGCCTCTTTGTGTCTGTTTCTTTGTGTCAATAAAGTCAGCTACATCTTCTGCTCTTGAAAGTAGTGACATTATGTAGGAGAGATCCTGGAGTGCCCTGCAGCACAGTGTTCTGGTCACCAGAACCTGGCATTTCAGGAGAGTTTCCTATGTGTGTTGCTTGCATCCTGTTACCTGTGTTTGTGTCACTTTTCAGTGCAGTCAGCTGCACTGACTCTCTGCCCATTATGGGCTTTGGTAGCTCTCTCTTGTGTTATAAAACAGCTTTGAGGAAGCATGTCCACTAGGGAACTTGGGGAAGACTGTAGTGTTAGCAAAATTTGTGTTGGGCCACTAGTCCTATGCTGAATCTGCCAAATGCTGCAGCAGCTGGTGGCTTTGCACTGGGGAGGTGGGGGTGTGAGAGGCTGGGCCTGGTTTGTGACGGTGCCTGGGGCACATGGCTGAACATGGTGCTGCTGCTGAGTATGGGGTCTGGTGCAGCTGTGCACTTAATAGCTGGCCAGGGGCATTCACAGCTTTAATAGAATGTGCCATGAGCCCTGGGCTGAGACTACAAGTGTCTGTGCAGCCCCACTTCCTGCAGGTGGCTCTGTGCTTATGCTGGTGGGCAGGGGAGGAAAATGGCAACTGCCAGCTCACTCCTTTTCAGAGAAGTCCCCCAACATGCTCAGAAATCAGTATGAACAGATCTATCTCCCATTCACCCCCAGTATTGTGTAAATTGCCATTTTTTTTATATTGCCCCTCTGCATAGGCTGCTGTATCTTTACGGGTCATGACCCAGGTGTCACTTGCTCTCCTGGCTCACCAAGTGCTGAGTCAGTTGACTTTTAAATCTCCAGGATGCATGTCCCACTGGTTTTAAAAACCCATGGAATTCAGCCCTTCTGAATTTAAAGACAAATATTATGGGGTAGTCTCCCCCATGTGGGCTCCCTGGTGAGGACCCATTTCTCTACACTCTCTGTGTGAACAGCTCCCTTTCTCCTGTGGGCAACCTCCCTTCACCTTTCTGATCTTCCTAACCTTTCAAATGCATCTTCTTCTGTATATATACTTGTGCAGTTTGTTCTGTCAGGCTTCAGTCCCTCACCCTTTTGTTGACTTGTATGTTGATGATATCTAGTTGAAAGCGTGAGACGGGGTGAGCTCAGGGTCCTCCTACTCTGCCAACTTCCGAAGTTCCCCCCATCATGTTGTATACCTTGAATAAATATAATTTATAAAACTATTCTAACTTAATAAAAAATAAATATAATTTTTAAAACAGATAAGAATGATGATCTCTGGTCCGGGGAGAGGAATGGGGATTCCACATCCTGTAGCCAACGCTGCATCTTTCCCACTAAGAACGTTTTCAACAACATGTATCCTAACAAATCACAGCCCAGGAGCATCACTGCAGGTATGATATGTATGCTTCAAGAACTCAGACCCTTTGTTGTCAGGGATCTGGATCCACTGTTCAGAATAGAAGGATTGAATCAGCATCTTTAATAATTCTCTGTGGGCTTGATTCTTTCCCCCCAGGATAAGGCAGGGCTCAGCTCCCCATCTGGGTGAGCTCAATATCCTGTGACTTATTACAATGAATCTAGGCACTCATGGGGAAGGCAATTGTAATAATAATCTATTCTACTAGGTATTTTCATATTGTTCCTTTTGTTTTTATATTTTTATAAGTTAAAGTATAATTGACATACAATATCTTATCAATTTCAGGTATACATCATAGTTATTTGATATTTTTATATGTTATGAAATGATCCCTGCAAAGTCCAAATACTATCTGTCACCATACAAAGTTATTAGAATATTATTGACTTTATTTCCTATGCTTTACTTTATTTCCCTAAGATTTATTTATTTTATAGCTAAAAGATTGTACTTCCTAACCTCCTTCACCTATTTTACCCACCCCCAACACTTCTCATCTCTGGTAACCAACAGATTTTTTCTCTATATCTATGAGTCTGTTTCTGTTTTGTTCTTTTATTTCATTTGTTAGATTCCACCTATAAGTGAAATCATATGGTATTTGTCTCTCTCTGTCTGATATATTCCATTTAGCATAATACCCTTAAGGTCCATCTAGGTTGTCAAAATTGTCAAGATTTCATTCTTTTATATGGCTGGGTAATATTACTTTGTGTTTGTGACATATGAATATATATGTATATGTATACACCATACTGGAGAGCTACATGCAAAAGAGTGAAACTGGGCCAATTTCTTACACCATACACAAAAATAAACTCAAAATGGATTAAAGACCTAAATGTGGGGTGCCTGGGTGGCTCAGTCATTAAACGTCTGCCTTCGGCTCAGGTCATGATCTCAGGGTCCTGGGATCGAGCCCCTCATCAGGCTCCCTACTCCGTGGGAAGCTGCTTCTCCCTCTCCCACTCCCCCTGCTTGTGTTCCCTCTCTCACTATGTCTCTCTCAGTCAAAAAATAAATAAAATATTTAAAAAAAAAAGACCTAAATGTGAGACCTGAAACCATCTCTGACATCGGCCACCACAACATTTTTCTAGATAGGTCTCCTAAGGTAGCGGAAACAGAAGCAAAATTAAACTACTGGGACTACATCAGAATAAAAAGCTTTTGCACACTGAAGGAAATCATTCAATAAAATGAAAAGGCCACCTGGTGAATGGGAGAGGATATTTCCTAATCATACATTTGATAAGGGGTTGAACACTTGCATTCTGGACAGACATAATGAGGCTACTGATCTCCACAGTTTCTTTAACCAAATTGCAACATTCATTCGTCAGCCAGATGTTTTCAATTAGGTCTTGACTCTAAAAGAGATGGTGGACAGGACCTCCTCAAACCCTCCAACACGGTTAGCTTCAAATTTGTATCCTTCAGAGTTTCTGGTCATTTTTGGGCAACAGCACTGGATGAAATACAACACATGGTTGTGATATATTCCAGGCAAGTGACATCATAATAAGAAAATATCTTCTATATTTGCAAATATTTTGTGACTACCAAAATACATTCTCCATAAATTCCTGATGACCAATTGGCTAATTTCAAAATTCTTAGGCACAAAATAATACTACTAATAATGAATAGCCAAGCAATCGTAAGGGAGAAAAAACTTAAGTTAAAACTTGAGTAAGAACTTAGTTCCTGGGGTCCTATGAATTAAACTGATAACAGACAGATTGACAGGAGACAAAGCATACAAATTTATTAATTTTTACCTTCACGGGGCATCACACATAGGAAGAGACTATCCAATGGAGTACCATCTTAATAGGGAGAGTAAAGGGCCAAAGGCCACTTAGAGGAGAGAAATGAATTTTAGAAATGATAAATAAGCCTTAAGAGAATAGGATGGGAGATCTGATAGTTTTGACAATGTCTTTCTCTCTGTGGTGCCTAGTTCTCAACTCCTGTCCTGTAAGGAGTTAAATTTTCCTCTTGATGCAACTGCCAGGAAGGAGACTTATAACAATTGAAGTGTGTGTGTGTGTGTGTGTGTGTGTGTATCTGCTGTGTATTTGGTTGTTTTTGTTTGTCTTTTTTTTTTTTTTGGTAAAGATTTTATTTATTTATTTGAGAGAGAGAATAAGATACAGAGCATGAGATGGGGGAGGGTCAGAGGGAGAAGCAGACTCCCCACCTAGCAGGGAGCCCGATATGGGTCTCGATCCCGGGACTCCAGGATCATGACCTGAGCCAAAGGCAGTCGCTTAACCAACTGAGCCACCCAGGAGCCCGTGTTTTTGTTTGTCTTGATCATAATTTTTATTTTTAGACTATATCACAAAATCCCAGTCCTGGAACATATGAGTTTTTAAGCAGTTTCTGGGATAGGAAAACATTTAAAAATAATCTTAATGAACTTTTTACTTTCTATTTTTATTTTTTTAAATTTTATTTTATTGTTATGTTAGTCACCATACAATACATCATTAGTTTTTGATGTAGTGTTCCACGATCCATTGTTTTCATATAACACCCAGTGCTTCATG
>NW_027397185.1:243765-244461 GCF_003265705.2 Callorhinus ursinus | reverse complement strand
GTCCTCCATGCTATTCTTTATGTTCCACAAATAAGTGAAACCATATGGTAATTGACTTTCTCTGCTTGACTTATTTCACTTAGCATAATCTCCTCCAGTGTCATCCATGTTGATGCAAAAGTTGGGTATTCATCCTTTCTGATGGCTGAGTAATATTCCATTGTATATATGGACCACATCTTTATCCATTCATCTGTTGAAGGGCATCTCGGCTCTTTCCACAGTTTGGCTATCGCGGACATTGCTGCTATGAACATTGGGGTGCATATGGCCTTCTTTCCACTACATCTGTGTCTTTGGAATGAATACCCAGGAGTGTAATTGCTGGGTCATGAGGTAGCTCTATTTTTAATTTTTTGAGGCACCTCCAAACTGTTTTCCAAAGTGGCTGCACCAACTTGCATTCCCACCAACAGTGTAAGCTTGTTCCCCTTTCCCCACAACATTTCAAACATTTGCTGCTTCTTGCCTTGTCAATTTTTGCCATTCTAACTGGTGTAAGGTGATATCTCAGAATTTCTCTGATGGCTAATGATGATGAACATTTTATCATGTGTCTGTTAGCTATTTCTCTGTCTTCTTTGGAGAACAGTCTGTTCATGTCTTCTGCCCATTTTTTGACTTGATTATTGGTTTTGTGGTGTTGAGTTTGAGAAGTTCTTTATAGATTTGGATATCATCCCTTTGTCTGTAGTG
>NW_027397185.1:212714-233765 GCF_003265705.2 Callorhinus ursinus | reverse complement strand
AACTAATGATGTAATTTATGGTGATCAACATAACAATAAAATTTAAAGAATCAAAAATAAAAAAGAAAGCAAATGATTTCTGTGCGTTGCTGTTGTATCCTGCCACATTACTGAATTGCTGTATGAGTTCTAGTAATTTGGGGGTGGAGTCTTTTGGGTTTTCCTCATAAAGTATCATGTCATTTGCGAAAGGAGAGAGTTTGACTTCTTTGCCAATTTGAATATCTTCCTGTTTCAGCTTTGTAAGTTTTTGTTGTCTGATTACTGTTGCTAGGACTTCTAGTACTATGTTGAACACTAGTGGCGAGAGTGGGCCTCCTTGTCGTGTTCCTGATCTTAAGGGGAAAGTCTCCCAGCCTTTTCCCAGTGAGCATGATATTCGCTGTGGGTTTTTTTAGATGGATTTTATGAACTTGAGCAATGTTCCTTCTATCCCTATACTCTGAAGAGTTTAAATCAGGAAAGGATGTTGTATGTTGTCAAATGCTTGTTCTGCATCAATTGAGAGGACCATATGGTTCTTCTCTCTCTTCTTATTAATGTGTTCTATCACATTGATTGATTTGCGAATGTTGAACCTCCCTTGCATCCCGGGGATAAATCCCACTTGGTCGTGGTGGATGATCCTTTTAATGTATTGTTGGATCCTATTAGCTAGGATTTTGTTGAGTTTAGAATCCATATTCATCAGGGATATTGGTCTGAAATTCTCCTTTTTGATGGGGTCTTTGCCTGGTTAGGGGATTAAGGTAATGCTGGCCTCATAGAATGAGTTTGGAAGTTTTCCTTCTCTTTCCTATTTTTTTGAAGCAGCTTCAGGAGAATAGGTATTATTTCTTTGAATGTTTAGTAGAATTCTCCAGTGAATCCATCAGGCCCTGGACTCTTGTTTTTTGGGAGGTTTTGGATCACTGCTTCAATCTTGTTACTGGTTATTGGCCTATTCAGGTTGTTCATTTCTTCCTGTCTCAGTCTTGGCAGTTTATAGGTTTCCAGGAAGGCAACCATTTCTTCTAGGTTGCTTAATTTATTGGTGTATAGTTGTTGATAATGATTTCTAATAATTGTTTCTATTTCCTTGGTGTTAGTCGTGATCTCTCCCCTTTCATTCATAATTTTATTAATTGGGTCCTTTCTCTTTTCCTTTGGGTAAGTCTTGCCAGTGGTTTATCGATCTTAGTAATTCTTTCAAAGAACCAGCTCCTAGTTTCACTGATCTGATTTGATTTACTGTGTTTCTAGTATCCAATTCATTTTTCTCTGCTCTAATCTTAAATATTTTTCTTCTAATGCATGACTTAGGCATCGTTTGTCATATACAAAATAACAGCTCTGGGATTTTGCATATGACCTTTACTATTTTGAGGTATGTTCCCTGTATCCCTTCTTTGTTGAGGATTTTTATCATGAATGGATGCTGTCCTTTGTCAATGCTTTTTCTGCATCTTTGAGAGGATCATGTGGTTTTTATCCTTTCTTTTATTAATATGGTATACCATATTGATTTGTGAATATTGAACCATCCTTGCAGCCCAGGAATAAATCCCACTTGATCATGGTAAATGATTCTTTTAATGTACTGTTGGATTTGATTCAGTAGTATTTTATTGAGAATTTTTGCTTCCAATTTCATTAGGATGTTGTTGTCTTTTATAGTGGAGTCTTTGTCTTGTTATGGTATCAGGGTAATCCTGGCTTCATGGAATGAATTTGGAAGTTTTCCATCCTTTTCTGTTTTTTGGAACAGTTTGAGAAGAAGGGGTATTAACTCTTTAAATATTTGGTAGAAATCCCCCTGTTAAGCCAGCTGGCCCCGTACTTTTGTTTGTTGGGAGATTTTTGATTACTGTTTCAATTTCTTTGCTTGTTATTGGTCTGTTCACATTTTTTCCTTCCTGTTTCAGCTTTGTAAGTTTGTATGTTTCTGGGAATTTATCCATTTCTTCCAGATTTTCAAATTTGTTTGCATATAATTTTTCCTAATATTCTCTTATAACTGTTTGTATTTCTGTGGTATTGGTTATTTCTCTTCTCTCCTTTGTGATTTTATTTACTTAGGTGCTTTCTCTTTTCTTTTTGATAAGTCTGGTAGTGGTTTATCAATTTTATTATTTTTTTCAAAGAACCAGCTCCTGATTTCATTGATCTGTTCTACAGTGGGTTTTTGTTTGTTTGTTTGTTTTTTTGTTTTTTGTTTTGTTTTGTTTGTTTCTATATCATTTATTTCTGCTCTGATCTTTATTATTTTTCTTCTTCTGTTGTCCATAGGTGGGTTTTTTTTGCCTAGCTTAACCTTTAGGTGTACAGTTAGTTTGTTTATTTGTGATTTTTCTTGCTTCTTGAGGTAGGCCTGTATTGCTATATAATTCCCTCTTAAGACCACTTGCTGTATCCCAAAGGTTTTGGACCATAATGTTTTCGTTTCCATTTGTTTCCATGTATTTATTTCCTCTTTAATTTCCAACCAGGAAATGTCCAACTTGGTTTGCTTATTCATTCTTTAGTAGGATGTTCTTTAACCTTCATATATTTGTGGTCTTTCCAAATTTTTCCTTGTGGTTGATTTCAAGCTTCCCATTATTGTGGTCAGAAAATATGCATGGTATGATCTAAATATTTTTGTGCTTCTTGAGGCCTGATTTGTGACCTAGTATGTGATCTATTCTGGAGAATGTCCCATGGGCACTTTAAAAGAATGTGTAGTCTGCTGCTTTAGAATGAAATACTCTTAATATATCTTTTAAGTCCATGTGGTCCAGTTTGTCATTCAAAACCATTGTTTCCTTGCTGATCTTCTGCTTTGATGATCTATCCATTGCTGTAAGCAGGGCATTAAAAATCCCCTGCTATTATTGTATTATTATGAATGTGTTCCTTCATGTTTGTTATTAATTGTTTTATATATTTGGATGCCTCAAAATAGGGGCATAAATAGTTACAGTTGTTAGATCTTTTTGGATAGTCCTCTTTATTATGATACAGTACCCTTCATCTGTTAGTCTTTGGTCTAAAATCTAGTTGGTCTGATGTAAGTATTTGCTACTCTTGCTTTCCTTTGATGTCCATTAGCATGATAGATGGTTCTCCACCCCCTCACTCTCAATCTGCAGGTGTCTTTAGGTCTAACTTGAATCTCTTGTAGGCAGCATATGAATGGGCCTTGTTTTGTTATCCATTCTTTTGAGTGGAGCATTTAGTCCATTTATTATCAGAGTAATTATTGATAGACGCATATTTAGTGCCATTCTATTACTTGTTTTGTAATTGTTTCTACAGATTTTCTCTGTTCCTTTGTAGTCTTTGTTGTTTCTTGTCCTTCCCATTCAAAGAGTCTGCTTAGTATTTCTTAGAGGGCTGGTTTAGAAGTCACACACTCCTTTAGTTTTTGTTTGCCTGGGAAACTCTTTCTCTCTCTTTTCTGAATGACGACCTTGCTAGATTGAGTATTCTTAACTACAGATTTTTCCCATTCAAAATTCCTGACTTTAAAAGCCCAAATTGAGATGATAGTTCTTTGAGTATCAGAGTCACCAGCGTATTTTGTGTAAAACCTGAACTTCTTGATGGGCAGACGACTAAGTAGTGAGACCAAACAGAGTAGCAAACAAGTAGAGGATATTAGCAGAGAGAACTCCTGTAGAGATATAAATGACCTGCATCCCGTGGGTAAGTTGAGACACTGGCATTGAAAGGACTACTGTCTCTTCTACATGGCACTGAGAGTCCAGATGAAGTTGGACGTGTGCATATCTATTGTGCTTAGTGAATAGTCACTGCCACCATCCCTGCAGAATACTCTACAGTTCACTAAAACTCACTTCCTTATATCTTATCCATCCCACAGAAGAAGACGAGTTCCAGGATGTCCACTGGTTAGACATTGGTAGTGGAATTAAAGTCTTGTCCTTTCCCAGATAGATTCATTCTAGCGTTAGCAGAAAGGGGAGTTAAAGAGGCTGAAGAAACTAAAAGCGTTCTGAGTACCACATCTCTATCATTTAGTGTCTGAGACCCAACAGGGACCTACTTAACTGAGCATTTGTGGATTAATGACTTTATTCATGAGTAATCAGAACAAGAGAAAGCTGATTGTAGTGCTTCTCAAATTTTAGCAGGCAACAAGAGGATTCTGCTCCCAGAGTTTCTGATTCAGCAGGTGTGTGTGAGTTAGGACCTGAGAATTTGTATTTTTAATAAGTTCAGGTGAAACTGATGCCACCAGTCTGGGACTATGCTTTGAGGACTGCTGGTCTAGTGTCTAGCTACTCAAAGGAAGAGCAAGAGTGGTATCTTCTGGGAGCTTGTTAAAAAGACAGAATGTTGAACCTAGTTTGACAGAATCAGGATTAGCATTTAAGAGTCCTCTGAGGATTGGTAAAATGTGAAAGTTTGGGATGCAGGGTTTTAGTACATAGGTTCACAAATATGAGTTAAGTAAAGCATAAACCCAGCATGGGTTTGTGACATTCCTGCTTCAAATGCTTTTTTTCTCCATGCTATGATTGAAACAAAAATAGTAATACAAAATTTAGAAATGACTGCAAAGCATTTGAGACCCTGAGCACTGCCAATGGGTAGCCCTAACAAACTTCCTCAGACTCGGTATCTACATTTGGTTTAAAAACAGAACAAAACAAAATGTTGGGATAGATGAGCATATAATTTTTGAGTTCAGCAAATCATTTTCATGTTAGATAAAAACTGAAAAAGTTTTAATCTGTTCTGCACTCCATTGGGTGAGAGACAATATGAATAAACTGTTACATTCCCCCAACAGCAACAGCTCAGGGTCAGCAGTCAGCTAATCGCCTGCATGAAATTATCACTGCAGCCAGCTTGTGCTCTGTGGCTCTGGTGGGTAGTGTAGGGGAGGAAGTGGGGAACAGATGGTGGAGATGGGTCTGTCAGGCTCTGTCTCCTTCCCCATTGCAGTGCTAGCCTTGGAACAACAACAGGAAGGACAATTACTCCTTTACCTAGCTTGTATAACATCAATACTCTTCTATTTTCATACTCTTTTTCTCTTTCTTTCCCATTTTGTTATTATTATTTTTTGAGTATCAGACCTTTTAGGAGAGACCTTTATATTTGATTTGATGTTTATAACCTGAGGAACAAACACATTTTATTTCTAACTTTTCTTTATCTTTTTCTTTTTTAAGTTTTCCTACAAGAGGTTTCTTTTTTGTGTGTTTGGAAGAGGACAAAATATTGGTATTCTGGAGATCTAAGATTTCTGAAGAACCGGAAAGTCCTTCCCTCTTCTGATTCTCCAATCCTGGAGTTTCCTTGAAAGAAAGGTGAGCCTGCAGTGTTAGATTTATTCTCTCATGTTTCAGCCTGATTTTTTTTTTTTTTTAACCCATGTGCCTTTTTCTTTTCCCCTCCCCTTCAGAATGTTTCCTGCCTTCTCTACCATGCCCATCCCTTGGCAGCTCATGGTTGGTAGCAGCACAAGTCAGTGGTCAGATGCCACGTCCCGCCTCATATTGTGCCCATCATTGGTGAAAGTGGAGTAAAACTCCGGAGCTGAAAAGCAGAGTCACAGTGAGAGAATGGGGAATTATCTCCTGAGAGAATTCAGGTGAGTCTGAAGCTGTTCTTTGTTGGAAGAACAGGGAGTGGGAGACTGGGTGTATGCATTTGGAACAGCAAGACTGTGGTGCTTTAAGAGGTTTGAACTTGAAGAAAACATTCTTTAAGAACACACTTTTTTTTTTTTTTTAGTGTAAGTATGCCTTATTCAATATTTGGAGCATTGTTGCATGGGTCATACTTACACTAAACAAATTGTTGTTTATCTGAAATTCAAATTTAACTGTCATTCTGCATTTTATCCAGAAACCCTAGTCTGTAGTCACTTGAATCTTTCTATACCTTTCTATCCTCATCTGGGTATACGGTTTATCTTCCTATTCATCAACTTCATGGGATCTGCATGAGAATAAACAGTCAGGTTCTTGAAAATTATGGATGCAAAACAATGTACTCAAATGCTTTTGATTTAAGTAGTGCTTTCTCTTGGTGATTTTTAGCCTTCCTCATCTTTGAATGCTTTTTTTTTTTTTAAAGATTTTATTTATTTATTTGACAGAGAGAGAGAGTGCACCAGCAGAAGGAGTGACAGGCAGGGGGAGAGGGAGAAGCAGGCTCCCTCCTGAGCAGGAGCCTGATGTGGGGCTTGATCCCAGGAGGATCATGACCTGAGCCAAAGGCAGACACTCAACCGACTGAGACACCCAGGTGCCCCTCAAATGCTTTTGAAGTCATAGAATAGATATGGATAACAGACATTCTTCTTATGGCTTGCTTAATCTTAAAGGATTTTCTTTATAACACCTCACTCTCCCATCCATTTACTCTACCTCCTTCCAGTCTAATTATAATTATATAACATAACAAGACTAGATTTTTAAAATTAAGATATAATTGACATATAACATTGTATAAGTTTAAAGTGCACAATTTGTTGATTTGATACATTTATATATTATAATATGATTACTACCATAGTATTAGCCAACACTTCTATCACATCACATAAATTATCACTTCTTTTTTGTGATTGGAATAATTAAGATCTAGTTCCTTAGCAAGTTTGAAATTTACAATACAATGTTGTTGATTATAATCACTATTTTGTGCATTAGAACTCCAAGACTTATTTATCTACTAGTTGCAAGTTTGTACCCTTAAACAATATCTCCCTAATTTTTCCACCTCCAGCCCTGTTCTACTCTCTGTTCCTAAAAGTTCAGCTTTTTAAAATTCCACATAGAAGTGACATTTGTCTTTCTCTGTCTGACTTATTTCACTTAGCATAATGCCCTCAAGTTCATGACATGCCATGTTGTCACAAATGGCAGGATTTCTTTTTTTTTCATGGCTGCATAATATATATGGGCATATTCTATCCATCATATCTATCTATCATCAATCATCTATCATCTATCTATTTTCTACCTAATCTATCATCTATCTGCTACATCTTGTTTTTTTTTAAACTTTTCCACCTTCTGGGTGCCTGGGTGGCTCAGTTGGTTGGGCGACTGCCTTCGGCTCGGGTCATGATCCTGGAGTCCCAGGATCGAACCCCGCGTTGGGCTCCCTGCTCGGCAGGGAGTCTGGTTCTCCCTCTGACCTTCCTCCCTCTCATGCTCTCTCTCTACCATTCTCTCTCTCAATAAATAAATAAAAATCTTTAAAAAAATAAAATAAACTTTTCCACCTTCATTTTATTTTATTTTTTTTACATATACACCACATTTTTAAAATTATTATGTTATATTAATCACCATACATTACATCATTAGCTATTGATGTAGTGTACCATGATTCATTGTTTGTGCATAACACCCAGTACTCCACGC
The DNA here is from genome assembly GCF_003265705.2 of Callorhinus ursinus. Classification (NCBI taxonomy): domain Eukaryota; kingdom Metazoa; phylum Chordata; class Mammalia; order Carnivora; family Otariidae; genus Callorhinus; species Callorhinus ursinus. Next base: position 226,395 of record NW_027397185.1, on the reverse strand, counting down.
AGAACGTGCCCTCTTTAATACCCATCACCAGGCTAACCCATCTCCCCCTCCCCTCTAGAACCCTCAGTTTGTTTCTCAGAGTCCATAGTCTCTCATGGTTCATTGCCCCCTCTGATTTCTCCCCTTCATTCTTCCCTTCCTGCTATCTTCTTCTTCTTCTTTTTTTAACATATAATGTATTATTTGTTTCAGAGGTACAGATCTGTGATTCAACAGTCTTGCACAATTCACAGCGCTCACCATAGCACATACCCTCCCCAATGTCTATCACCCAGCCACCCCATCCCTCCCACCCCCCACCACTTCAGCAACCCTCAGTTTGTTTCCTGAGATTAAGAATTCCTCATATCAGTGAGGTCATATGATATATGTCTTTCTCTGATTGACTTATCTCGCTCAGCATAACACCCTCTAGTTCTATCCACGTCATTGCAAATGGCAAGATTTCATTCCTTTTGATTCTGCCACATCTTCTTTATTCATTTGTCTATTGACAGATGCTTAGATTGTTTCCGTATCTTGGCTATTGTGAGTAATTTTGCAATAAACATGGTAGTGCAGATATTTCTTTGATATTCTGTATTCATTTCCTTTGGCTGTATATCCAGAAGTGGGATTGCTGGATCATATGGTAGTTCCATTTTTAATTTAAAAATTGTTTTCCATAGTGGCTAAATCAATTTATGTTTCTACCAATAGTATAAAAGTGTTTCCTTTTCTTCACTTCCTTGCCAACACTTAATACCTCTTCTCTTTTTGATGGTAGCCATCTCACAGGCGTGAGGTGATATTTCATTGTAGTTTTGATGTGCATTTCCCTGATGATTATTGATGTCGAACACCTTTTAATGTAGCTTTTGGCCATTCTGTTGTGTTCTTTAACACAACTAGATTGATCTGCCCATGGCAAAACTCTAATCACATTACTTCTGTGTTTCAGGGTACATCCATTTCCCACTACTTAACATGTAAAGTGTAGACCACTTATTTTGGAATTTAAGGTCTTATATATTCTGTTTTAATAACTCCCTCCTTCTTGTTCTCTTCTCACTTTGGGCATTGGCTCCACTGCCTGGCTTAGCAATGAGCCTCTAATCAGTTGTTTTCTGTTTAGTAGAGAATCTCTCAAGGGTAATTGTTGCCTTGAATATATCTTTGCAGTCCCTATGTCTCTCTAGAACTTAGCACAAAGCAGGGATTTAAAGAAAGTAAAATTAATATGGTTAAATATACTTTCCTGCCCTTTCTACCATAAATATGTTGCATACCCTATACCCTTATCAATCTGACCACTGGTTTACCTTTTGATTTCAAGCTTTTGTGCACTGGCTATCAAAACTCTTACTCCAAAGTACATTTTCAATCATCTTTACTTGTCAAAATATTCATTCTGCAATGCCTGGGCCAAATGTCACATCTTCCTGATCTTTGCCAGAAATTATTCTTTCACATTTTTATGACTTGTAAATGGTTTATAAACGTTTATGACACTAACCACATTCTACCTAGTGCCATTAGATTATGAATCCTTTGATTAGAATGACAGTGCCTTTAAAACTTGAGCATCCCTGAAACTTGTGCTTATGCTCTATGGAAAGAAGTTTTTCTATAAATGATTTTTGGCTAGTATGAAGAAGCATATGTAATTCTCATTTGAGGGAAGCAGAGGACAAAATGATCTGCTTCAGAATACCGAGACTTAAAGGAACTTTCCATTTTTAATTATCTCCCTTTCTGAATTGATTGTTAAATTTTCTGACATACATCTGTTACCATATTCTGATAGAGATGGTGGTCTTTGGGAACAACCATGGACTTTTACTTTATAAACATTTAAGCAGCAAGAGGATGCTACTTCAATTCAACCATATTGGAGTGAAGCCATTTAGACTCAGAGAGATGGAAATGTTTTGGTTTGCTCACATTTGCAGTTGCAAAGACCCCTTCTCATTCTGCTCTTCAGTCATTGCTTTCTGCTTAGGGTCCTAGGCCTGACTTTCTGGAGAAGTCCATTTGCTGGGTTTTGGTTCTATTTGTTTTTTAAGTTTTTATTTAAATTCCAGTTAGTTAACATACAGTGTGATACCGGTTTCAGTTCTATTTTAAAATCCATACAGACACAAAGAGGAAAGAGGAGGACATTGATTCAGGAGGTCTCACCATGGGTATCTGTGAATGAGACCTCTACAGTCCAACATTCCCACACACTTCACAGCAGCCAGATTCAGTGGCACTCAAGGAATTCACAGGACTGAACACAGTATTCAACTTGCACTGATAATAACAAGTGATTATGATTTCAGGCTTTCTCTCTGTCCACATAATGTTAAGAATTTCACAGGATTATCTCATTATTTTTCATAACTACTGTATGATGTGGTTGTTGTTATTACCCTCATGTACTATGATTGTGGAATCAATCATTCAATCAATAGGTAAGTAAGTAAATAAATAAATGTGAATTGCATAGTTGGATATATTTACTAACTGGTGATGGAGATCTTTTATTCCCAGTAAGTAAAATATAGGTAATTTCTGTGTAGAGCACTCCTTTTATTGGTAAATATTATTATTATTATTTGATTGGTCCTTAGTAATGTTTTTATATTACAAAACAATTTTATTTCTGTTGTTAAGAATCTGTTTCTTGAATTGTCTCTCTTATTTTTTTCCCTTTGCTCATTTGTTTTGTTTCTTAAATTCCACATATGAGTGAAATCATTTGATATTTGCTTTTCTCTGACTGGCTTATTTTGCTTAGCATTATACTCTTTGGCTCCATTCATGTTGTTGCAAATGGCAAGAATTCATTCTTTTTTATGGCTGAGCAATATTCCATTGTACATATACACCACATCTTCTTTATCCATTCATCAGTTGATGAATACTTGGGCTGCTTCCATAGTCTGATTATTGTAAATAATGTTGCAATAAACATAGAGGTGCATGTATCCCTTTGAATTAGTGTTCTTGTATTCTTTGAGTAAATCATTGGTGAACTTTGGAAGGCAGGTTAGCAGCATTGCTTGGAGCTCATACAATTAGATAAAAGGGAAATGGAGAGTTTCCAATAAAAGTTCACCTGGGAAATCTCATCCTGCTTTTCCTGTAGTACAGGATACATTCCTTGGTTTCTCTGATTCTATATACCCATACCCAAAGTAAGGATATGAATATTACCAGATCCTAGATTTTGTGAAGATAAAATGAAACAATGCATTTATGTTAGCAAGAACATGGTAGGTGATTAACCAGTATTAGCTGTTATTTAACTACTTATAGTGCTTTGAAGTTGAACTTGTTTTCAGGTTCTTGAGCTATATATTTTGTTTCAATGAACCAGTCACAGGAATTATGTGGTTCTCAAGGAATCTCATTCAGTGCACTGTAGGTATGATTGAGAACAAGTTGGAAAAATTCCACCTCATGGAACTTATTCTAGCAGGATGAAGGGGTTGCAAACAGTTATATAAATCATATAATTCAGTTGGTCATAAGGACTATGACTGAAATATAGCAGAAGGGAGGGTGTGATACTATGGAGACCTGACTTCTGAGGAGAGACCTGGATAATTAAGAATGAGCAGGTTAGGCAAGGATCTGAGGGATTAACTTCCAGACAAAAGACTGTACGTGAAGACCCTGAAAAGAGTCTGAGCATGGTGTGTAGTGGGGTGAAAAGGAGAGGAGTATATGAGGTTAATGAAATGAGTTGGTTCACTACTTGGCCACTCCACATCCCACCCTGATTATCCTGAGTTCATTTTGTTTTTTTCCCCCTCTAAGTTTTACTGAGGTATAATTGGTGACAAAAAAATTGCTCCTAGTTAAAGGATACATTTTGTTGAGTTTGGACATATGTGAACTCCTGTGATATCATCACTACAATCAAGGTATTAAACATATCCATTACTTTCAATTTCCTTGTGTTCATGTGTGTGTGTGATAAGAACACTCAACATGAGATCTACCCTTTTAACATATTTTGAAGTGCACAGTATTCTAAATTATAGGCACTATGTTGTACAGCAGATCTTTGGAAACTATTCATGCAATATAACAAACTTTGTATGCATTAGGCAACAACTCCCTAGCCCCTGGCAGCCACCACTCCATTTTCTGCTTCTAAGAGTTTGACTCTATTCAATTTCACATATAAGTGAGGTAATTCAGTATTTGTTCTCCTGTCACCAGATTAACTCATTTAAGCATAATATCTGTAAGGTTCATTCATGTAGTTGCAAATGGTAGTATTTCCTTCTTTTTTATGGCTGACTAACTTTCCACTGTATGTATATGCCACATTTTCTTTATCCGTTTATCTATGGAGAGACATTTGGGTTGTTTCCATGTCTTGGTTATTAGTAAATAATGCTATGGTGACCATGGATGTGCAGATAGGTCTTTAAGATCTTGATTTTGATTCTTTGCATATATACTTAGGAACAGGATTGCTGGTTCATATAGTTATTCTATTTTTAATTTTTGAGGAGGCTTCATGCTGTTTTTCCTAGTACTTGTACCATTTGCATTCCTACCAACAGTGCATGAGAATTTTAATTTCTTCATACCATTACCAACGCCTATTATTTTTTAATTTTTTGATAACAGCCCTCCTAACAGGTGTGAAATAATAACTCATTGTGTTTTTGATCTGCATTTCACTCATAATTATTTATGTTGAGTATGTTTTCATATACCTATTGGTCATCTGTGTGTCTTCCTTGGAGATGGAGGGAAAACAACATAATTGTGCTCAAAGAGTTGAATTCAAACATGCATTTTGATGGAAAATGCTTTCCTCTCTTTGGGATTAATCAATATTTATGGAAAATCTATATGAGCACTCTTGGCCTTAAGAAAAAAATTAGAGAAGAGATCTCAGTGGATGTTGATTTAAAAAAAAAAGAAGCCCTTTCAAGAAACACTGCACTTAATCACTAAGCTGTAACTTAAGAAAAATTACATAGCTAAGAGAAGATGAACACTTGTCAAGGTCTTTTTTGCTATTAAGTGATGAAGTTACAGTGTAATTTCTGTCTTCCCTTTTTTTCAGGGTTTATGGCATGATGATTTAATATATCTAATATACTGTGAAGTGAGTATGAGGGTAAAATTTCTGATGTCAGGTCATGTGTCATTTCCACTATACCACAATAACCTCTTTTTTCAGATAAGGCAGAAGTTAATGTGTTAATGCCCATCACCCATAAAAATTCTGTTCTTTGAAAGATGTAGTGAGATTAAAGGGCATGCTACAGGATGCCTGGATGGCTCAGTCAGGTAAGCATCCAGCTCTTGGTTTCTTTGGCTCAGGTCCTGATCTCAGGGTCCTGAGATTGAGCCCTGGGTTGGGTTCCATGCTCAGCACAGATTCTACTTGGGATTCTTTCCCTCTTCCTCTTCCTCCCCCTCTGCTCTTCACCATGCTCTCTCTCTTTCTCTCTCAAATAAATAAAATCTTTGAAGGGCAAAAGAAAAAGGAAGTTAATGTATTTTAGGTAGAAGCACAGAGAATGTGCTATAGAAACAAGAGGAATAATGAATGTAATTCTGATTTGAAATGGCCAGAAGGAAGGTCACGTTTAAGGAATTGCTGTATGCATTGTGCTGCAAATGTTTAACAAGCTAATGAAAGTCAGAAAAGACTTTCTAGATTGAAGGAACAATATGTGAAAATGTATAAGAGTTTGAAATATCTGATGGTTCAGGAATGACAATTAGCTGTCAATAAGAAGCATATTGTTCAAGAATAGAGCCAACAGGAAAAGAAGTTGGAAATGAAGTTTGGTATTTGATGTTGCAGTCTTCAAAGGACCATAGGAACTAGTGATTCACTGGATGTTTGTGAACTGGAGAAAGATGTAATGTGGCTCATATTTTAGGGAGAAATGTCTGTCCTCTGTGAATTAGATGGAATGACAGACAAAAATGGAGAAGTTAAGAAACTTAAAATATACCAAGCCATAGATGGTACAGGGCTGAAATTTGTCAGGAACAACCAAAATGGAAAAAAAAAAGTTTCAGTTAAAGTAAATGCATTTCCAATGATTCATCTTGATGTTTGTCAGTCATTTAGATCACTGATGTGGTATAAGAGAAGGCTAAGATTATTTCCCCAAATGAAATTTAAAGTTACTCCTGGTATCTCCCAGAGAGCTCTCCATCATTAGAGAATCTTGGAATATACTGTATGTATATGGAGATGGAGGAGACACAGAAGCAGGGAGAACAGGGATGGATTTTACGTGAGGTGATACTGAGTTGGGAAATTCCCAATTTCCTCTTTGGCTGTCAGATCCTCAACAAATGTACCAGATGAAGGAAACAGAACTGATAAGAAATAGACACTCATTCTACATCATGAGTCACCTTCATTTTCTATGACAAAGTGTTTCACTGTCTCCAGACCCAGCCATTACCCAGGGTCAGCCAAGCAACAAAAGAGCCGCAGGACTTGTACCAAAGGCTCTCCAGATTTTATTCTCAGTCACTCTAGTCCAATGGAATTAATGAGGAAGGGAAATGACATTTATGAGGTTAATTGAAGGGTGCCAAGCATGTTATATAGTTGGCCTTAACTCCTAATGAGCCTATAAAGGAGATGTTATTCCAATTTTTACAAGTTTTGAAATTTAGGTTAAAGGATTGTAGTTTCACAGTAGGAAAAGGTAATTTAAATCACTAGAAATAAACCAAACAAGACTCCAAAGCCCACTGGCCTTCTCTACTTACTTGAGAGAGGTCTTCTATAGGACTCCTTTCCATCTTAAAAGTGAGCCCATGCTGTGCCCAGGAACTTTTCAACGTTTTCAGAGGGGATTAAGGAGATGCAATGCAGCATTCTAACTGTTGCTCATCTATGGGATTCTTTGGGTCTTCTTTCTCCTGTGAAGGCTCCTATATTTTCTTCCACTGTTATGTGACAAAGCTATTTCTCTAAATTTTCTCTGGCTGACTTTCTTATTTAGATCTTTATTTTCCAGTGAATAAAGCATGAAGTAGGCGTTTTACTTTTTTTTCTCTCCAAATAGTGAGTCAGATTTTGCACCTTCAACTTCATTTGCTCTTTTCCCATTGAATTATGGTCACTTCTTTATTACATATCAAGTTTCTACATATAGATAGATCTGTTCCTTTCTACTTAATTTCTCTATATTGACTTAGTTCTTGTTTGTCTTTACTAGCAGCATACTGTTTTTATTATTATGACTTTGTAGCATCATCTGGTATCTGGTGTGTTGTCATCTTCTATGACATCATAGAGACTTGGCACAGGAGATATAAACCATGGCAGATTTTTTTAAAAAATAAGATGGGTTTCAATATAAAGAATTAGGTGCTTACAAAATCATTGGAATGGCTGAAGGTGTGGGTTTGAGCCTGGGCTCTTGTAAAGATACCCTCACCCTACAGAATTGATCCAGGGAGCTATTGTTGCTGAGGAGGCTTTTTGAGTGATTCCACATTTGAGAATTCACCACCAGCAATGTCTGTGAGGTTGGAGAATGGACACCAGAATGTTGATGCTGAAAAAATTCCCACCTCTGAGACTGATTGTCAGAGAAAGAGCCACAAAAGGCCTCTGGGCACGTTGGACAGCACCTAATTTACAGCCTGAACAGTGGCTGCAAGTGAGTCCTAGAAAGGTAGCTGATGTTGCTTTCCCCTCTGACCAGAAGGAATGTGGAATGGACATTGACATTGCCTGTTAATAGTTTCCAGGACATGCCTTCTTTGTTCTTTGTTTCAAAACTGATTTAGCTTTTTGGGGACTTTCTCTTCCCACATTTATTTAACACTGAATTTGTTAATTTTATCAAAAGTACAAACAAATTTTGATTGGGATGACACTGACTATGCAGATTAATTTGAGGGAAAAATGCTATGTTTATGCAAATATATTAATCAATAAAAACAATTATTTATATGGTATTTATTCAAGTCTCTCCTCATGCATTTTGGTAGAGTTGATAATTTTTGTCTTTCTTGCATTGTTAGGTTGATTTCTAGAAGCCACTTACAATAGTCTATAAAGTGTTTTCTTTTCTAGCCTGCTATTGTTGAAATGCTACTAAATTTTGTAAGATCAGCCTGGCTGACCTTCTCATTTCTTTTAATGCTTTGTTAATTTTACTGGGCTTTCTACATAGTTAACGTAGCATCTATAAAGTTAAAGATTTTTCTCTCCTTTTTTATCTTACAACTAGTACCTTTTTTCTTGTTTTATGTCATTATTATGTTTAAAACTATCAATGTTCTTGGGTGTCCTTGTCTTGTAAATGATCTTAGATTTTTTTTTTCCTGAATTGTTCCATTAAGTTTCCTGTATGTTTTTGGTATATTGACCTTATCACAATAAGGAAGTTTCCTCTTATAATAAGTTTTATTGTTTAATTTTTATTGTTAATGGAACTAGATATCATCAAATGCATTTTTTGAAACTATTAAGATAAACTTGTAATTTTTCTCTTAGACCTCTAAGGTGGTAAATCATGAGACTAAGTTTTGTTTTTTTAAGATTTTATTTATTTATTTGACAGAGACACAGCGAGAGAGGGAACACAAGCAGGGGGAGTGGGAGAGGGAGAAGCAGGCTTCCCGCGGAGCAGGGAGCCCGATGTGGGGCTCGATCCCAGGACCCTGGGACCATGACCTGAGCCGAAGGCAGACGCTTAAGGACTGAGCCACCCAGGCGCCCCAGGGACTAGGATTTTTTGTTGATGACCTACCCTTTAATTTCTGGGATAAAACCTACTCAATTGTCAAGTGTGTGTTATTTTTACTGAACTTTTAGAATTAGTTAATTCATATTTTATTGAGGATTATCGTATCTATTTTCATGCATAAATTAGACCTGTAATTCTTTTCTCCCATTTATTTAATTTTGGACTGAAGAGTCTTCTAATCTCATTAAATGGATTTGACATCATTTTCTGTTTTTCTATTTCTGGAACTTCTTTTATAAGAAGATATATTTGTCACATGAAATTTGGTAAAACTTTATATGGAAACATGTTGGCTAGACTATTTTGAGGTATGGGTGATATTTAAGTGACAATTTTTGCATTTTGTTTTTCTCAGATATCCATTTTAAGTCATCATGTTTTTATATAGCTGTTCATACTACTTATTTTTTTTATCTCTGTAGTACTTACTTCTGAAATTTGTTTTTAGTTTTATTCCCCTTTTCTTTTTACTTAAATGATCCTGCCAGATTTTTGCCTATCTTGCCAATATTATTCTTTTCTAATATTTGGTTCTCACATTCATTTCTGCCCATAACTTTCTTTGTTTCCTTTTTCTTTTTTCCTACGTAGATAGATATCTTACTTTGTCATTTTCAATCATTTGTGTTTTCTTATGAAAACAACTCATTTTCTTCACATTGCCCTTTATCTATATCCTGGAAATTGTCTTCTGTGGTTTTCACTATGATTTTATTAGTGTTTTAGGAAATTTCCTTTATGTTCTCATCTTTAAAATAAAGATTACTTATTATATTACTTAATATCTAGACATATGTACATTTTTAGGTAGTTCATTGTTGATTTTTAATTTTATTGTTTGATAAAGAAATAGAATGTAAACTGTTGATTTTTTGCATTTAGATTTCCTTTGTGGAGTTATAATGTCTTAAATTAATTCCAAATATTTGGGGAGTTAAAAAAAGAATTTAAAAAAAGCCAGGAAGTATGGAAAAATCACCCATGATCTCAACACTGACCAAGATACATTTTTAAGATTCATTTAATGTCTATTGTCTTAATGATAGAGTATAAGATGATACATTATTTCAGCCAATAAATCTTTGTATATCACCTATGGCCTGACATTATCTGAATTCTGCTTGATTAAAAAAATTACTTTGTATATAGCAGAATTTAGTGCCCATTTATGTTCAGTAATAATGACATGGAATTCCAATTAGGTTCCTGCTGATGGTAAGGATTTTATGTTCCTGTTCTTAACTTTAAAATACAAACATCCCATTGGGGAGGGTATGTGCTATGGTGAGCACTGTGAATTGTTTAAACCATTGAATCCAGACCTGTACCTCTGAAACAAATAATACATTATATGTTAAAAAAAAAAAGAAGATAGCAGGAGGGGAAGAATGAAGGGGGGCAAATCGGATGGAGAGAAAAACGATGAGAGACTATGGACTCTGAAAAACAAACTGAGGGTTCTAGAGAGAAGGGGAGTGGGGAGATGGGTTAGCCTAGTGATGGGTATTAAAGAGGGCACGTACTAAATGGAGCACTGGGTGTTATATGCAAATGATGAATCATGGAACACTACATCAAAAACTAATGATGTGGAGCAAGATGGCGGAGGAGCAGGAGACCTAGATTTCGTCTGGTCTCAGGAATTCAGCTGAATAGGGATCAAACCATTCTGAACACCTACGAACTCAACAGGAGATCAAAGAAGAGAGTAGCAACAACTATATGAACAGAGAAGCGACCACTTTCTGGAAGGTAGGACGTGCGGAGAAGTGAATCCGAGGCGATATTTGGGAGGATAGACGGTGGGGGAGGGGCCTCCGCCAGCCGCTTCTGGCAAGTGATAGAGTCGCGGAGCACAAAATCGGAACTGTTAGAAGTCGGATCGGCTGAGGGACGTTGTTCCAGTGGCTAAGCGGGGGGTGGAATCCTCCCGGGACACTGTGGTCTCAGGACCCTCGGGGTCACAGAAAGACCGGGGGAACCTGAGTGCGCCAGAGCTCCTGGGTATCGGAGCAGGGAAGCTGGCTGCAGAAACGGAGCCGAGGCGCGGGCTCTCAGCTCGGGGTTGCCATAAACTGTAATCTGCGGCCCTGTCGGGCCACTGCTCCTCCAGCAGGGACCCAACAAGTGGCAGATCCGGGGAGACTCCCCTCTCTCCCCTGGGAGGAGTGGTGTGGGAGCGCACCGCAGGGATCTGCTGGGTTTGGAGACTCCACACGGGGTTGGGTGCCAGAGATAGCAACGACCGGTCACAGGCCGGGTGAGCACGGAGAGCGGCCGGAGATCGTGGACAAGGGAGTGACTGCTTTTCTCTGGGGGCGCACTGAGGAGCGGGGCCCCGAGTTCTCAGCTCCTCTGGGTGGAGATTGGGAGGCCACCATTTTTGCCCTGGTCCTCCAAAGCTGTACGGAGAGCTTGCAGGGAACAAAAGCTCCTGAGATCAAACCCGAGCAGCTTGCTTAGCCCGGACCAAGGGCGGGGCAATTCAGCCTCCGGCAAAGACATTTGGGAACCACAGCAACAGGCCCCTCCCCCAGAATATCAGCACGAACAGCCAGCAAGCCAAGACAAAGTTTACCCATCAAGGAGAAGGGGAGAACTCCAGCGCTAGGGGAATACTGCACATAGAATTCATGGCTTTTTTTTTTACCATGATTCATTAGTTCATCAAAGTTAATTTTTGTTAACTGTTTTTTTTTCTTTTTCACTTTTTCAACCAACATCTTATCAATCTCTTTTTTTAAAAAAAAATTTTTTTATTTTTCATTTTTAGAGTCATATTTTATCCCTTCATAGTAGTTACCCTTATTTTTGGCATATATATATAAGTTGTTCTCTCTTTAAAATTTTGAGATAAAGTTTCTTCTAACAGAACAAAATATACCCTAAATCACTAGTGTATGGCTCTGTTCTAGTCTCCTGCCTGATCACAATCTCTCCCCCTTTTTTTTTTTAAATCTTCTTTCTTTTTTCAAACAACTTCTTACCTTATCAAGTCCTTTTATAAAATCTTTTATAATTTTCATCTTTACAGTCATCTTCTATCCCTTCATTGTATCAACCCTTATTTTGTACATATATGTCTTTCTTCCTTTAAAATTTTAGGAGGCACTTTTTTCTAACAGACCAAAATACGCCCAAAATCTAGTGTGTGGCACTGATCTATGCACTATCCTGATCATATTTGATCACATTCTGCTTTTTTTGTATTGTTCTGTTTTTGTTTTTATCTTTTTTTTCTTTCTTTCTTTTTTCTCTTTCTTTTTTCTTTCTTTCCCTTTCTTTTCCCCTGGTTTCAGGTCTTTTCTGATTTGTATACAGTATATTTGCTGGGGACTTTGTAAAACTGTTAGCATTTTGTTCTCTCACTCATCTATTCTCCTCTGGACAAAATGACAAGACGAAAAAAATCACCTCAGCAAAAGGAACAAGAGGTAGTGCCCTCAGCCAGGGACCTACTCAATACGGACATTAGTACGATGTCGGACCTCGAGTTCAGAATCATGACTTTAAAGATACTAGCTGGGCTTGAAAAAAGCGTGGAAGTTATTAGAGAAACCCTTTCTGGAGAAATAAAAGAACTAAAATCTAACCAAGTCGAAATCAAAAAGGCTATTGATGAGGTGCAATCAAACATGGGGGCACTAACTCCTAGGATAAATGAGGCAGAAGAGAGAATCAGCGATATAGAAGAGCAAATGATGGAAAGTAAAGAGGTTGAGAAAAAGAGAGAGAAACAATTACAGGATCACGAGGGCAGAATTCGAGAGATAAGTGATTCGATAAGATGAAACAACATTAGAATAATTGGGATCCCAGAAGAAGAAGAGAGAGAGAGAGGTGCAGAAGGTATATTGGAGCAAATTATAGTGGAGAACTTCCCTAATGTAGGGAAGGAAACAAGCATCAAAATCCAGGAGGCACAGAGAACCCCTCCCAAAATCAATAAAAATAGGTCAACACCCCGACATCTAATAGTAAAACTTACGAGTCTCAGAGACAAAGAGAAAATCCTGAAAGCAGCTCGGGAGAAGAGATATGTAACCTACAATGGTAGAAACATTAGATTGGCAACAGACCTATCCACAGAGACGTGGCAGGCCAGAAAGGACTGGCAAGATATCTTCAGAGCACTAAACGAGAAAAATATGCAGCCAAGAATACTATATCCAGCTAGGCTATCACTGAAAATAGAAGGAGAGATAAAAAGCTTCCAGAACAAACAAAAACTAAAGGAATTTGCAAACACGAAACCAGCCCTCCAAGAAATATTGAAAGGGGTCCTCTAAGCAAAGAGAGAGCCTAAAAGCAGCAAAGATCAGAAAGGAACACAGACAACATACAGTAACAGTCACCTTAGAGGCAATACAATGACACTAAATTCATACCTTTCAATAGTTACCCTGAATGTAAATGGGCTCAATGCCCCAATCAAAAGACACAGGCTATCAGATTGGATTAAAAAACAAGACCCATCCATATGCTGTCTGCAAGAGACTCATTTTAGACCCAAAGACACCCCCAGATTGAAAGTGAGGGGGTGGAAAACCATTTACCATGCTAATGGACACCAAAAGAAAGCTGGGGTGGTAATCCTTACATCAGACAAACTAGATTTTAAAACAAGGACTGTAATAAGAGATGAGGAAGGACACTATATCCTACTTAAAGGGTCTATCCAACAAGAAGATCTAACAATTGTAAATATCTATGCCCCGAGCATGGGAGCAGCCAATTATATAAGGCAATTAATAACAAAAGCAAAGAAACACATTGACAACAATACAATACTAGTGGGGGACTTTAACACCCCCTGACTGAAATGGACAGATCATCTAAGCAAAAGATCAACAAGGAAATAAAGACTTTAAATGACACACTGGACCAAATGGACTTCACAGACATATTCAGAACATTCCATCCCAAAGCAACGGAATACACATTCTTCTCTA
>NW_027397185.1:200898-212314 GCF_003265705.2 Callorhinus ursinus | reverse complement strand
CTGTCATTGAAAATAGAAGGAGAGATAAAAAGCTTCCAGAACAAACAAAAACTAAAGGAATTTGCAAACACGAAACCAGCCCTCCAAGAAATATTGAAAGGGGTCCTCTAAGCAAAGAGAGAGCCTAAAAGCAGCAAAGATCAGAAAGGAACACAGACAACATACAGTAACAGTCACCTTAGAGGCAATACAATGACACTAAATTCATACCTTTCAATAGTTACCCTGAATGTAAATGGGCTCAATGCCCCAATCAAAAGACACAGGCTATCAGATTGGATTAAAAAACAAGACCCATCCATATGCTGTCTGCAAGAGACTCATTTTAGACCCAAAGACATCCCCAGATTGAAAGTGAGGGGGTGGAAAACCATTTACCATGCTAATGGACACCAAAAGAAAGCTGGGGTGGTAATCCTTACATCAGACAAACTAGATTTTAAAACAAGGACTGTAATAAGAGATGAGGAAGGACACTATATCCTACTTAAAGGGTCTATCCAACAAGAAGATCTAACAATTGTAAATATCTATGCCCCGAGCATGGGAGCAGCCAATTATATAAGGCAATTAATAACAAAAGCAAAGAAACACATTGACAACAATACAATACTAGTGGGGGACTTTAACACCCCCTGACTGAAATGGACAGATCATCTAAGCAAAAGATCAACAAGGAAATAAAGACTTTAAATGACACACTGGACCAAATGGACTTCACAGACATATTCAGAACATTCCATCCCAAAGCAACGGAATACACATTCTTCTCTACTGCCCATGGAACATTCTCCAGAATTGATCACATCCTAGGTCACAAATCAGGTCTCAACCGGTACCAAAAGAATGGGATCATTCCCTGCATATTTTCAGACCACAATGCTTTGAAACTAGAACTCAATCACAAGAGGAAAGTCGGAAAGAACTCAAATACAGGGAGGCTAAAGAGCATCCTACTAAAGAATGAATGGGTCAACCAGGAAATTAAAGAAGAATTTAAAAAATTCATGGAAACCAATGAAAATGAAAACACAACTGTCCAAAATCTTTGGGATACAGCAAAGGCAGTCCTGAGAGGAAAGTATATAGCAATACAAGCCTTTCTCAAGAAACAACAAAGGTCTCAAATACAGAACCTCACCCTACACCTAAAGGAGCTGGAGAAAGAACAGCAAATAAAGCCTAAACCCAGCAGGAGAAGAGAAATATTAAAGATCAGAGCAGAAATCAATGAACTAGAAACCAAAAGAACAGTAGAACAGATCAACGAAACTAGGAGCTGGTTCTTTGAAAGAATTAACAAAATTGATAAACCCCTGGCCAGACTTATTAAAAAGAGAAGAGAAATGACCCAAATCATCAAAATCATGAATGAAAGAGGAGAGATCATAACCAATACCAAAGAAATACAAACAATTATAGGAACATACTATGAGCAACTCCATGCCAGCAAATTAGATAACCTGGAAGAAATGGGTGCATTCCTAGAGATGTATCAACTTCCAAAACTGAACCAGGAAGAAATAGAAAACCTGAACAGACCTATAACCACTAAGGAAATTGAAACAGTCATCAAAAATCTCCCAAGAAACAAAAGCCCAGGGCCAGATGGCTTCCCAGGGGAATTCTATCAGACATTTAAAGAAGAATTAATACCTATTCTCCTGAAACTGTTCTAAAAAATAGAAATGGAAGGAAAACTTCCAAATTCATTTTATGAGGCCACCATTACCTTCATCCCAAAACCAGAGAAAGATCCCATCAAAAAGGAGAATTACAGACCAATATCCTTGATGAACATGAATGCAAAAATTCTCACCAAAATACTAGCCAATAGGATGCAACAGTACATTAAAAGGATTATTCACCACGACCAAGTGGGATTTATCCCTGGGCTGCAAGGCTGGTTCAACATCCGCAAGTCAATCAACGTGATACAATACATTAACAAAAGAAAGAACAAGAATCATATGATCCTCTCAATAGATGCAGAAAAAGCATTTGACAAAGTACAACATCCTTTCTTGATCAAAACTCTTCAGAGTATAGGGATAGAGGGTACATACCTCAATATCATAAAAGCCATCTACGAAAAACCTACAGCGAGTATCATTCTCAATGGGGAAAGGCTGAGAGCTTTTCCCCTAAGGTCAGGAACGCGGCAGGGATGTCCACTCTCACCACTGCTATTCAACATAGTATTAGAAGTCCTAGCCACAGCAAACAGACAACAAAAAGAAATCAAAGGCATCCAAATCGGCAAAGAGGAAGTCAAACTCTCACTCTTTGCAGATGATATGATACTGTAGGTGGAAAACCCAAAAGACTCCACCCCAAAACTTCTGGAACTCATACAGGAATTCAGTCAAGTAGCAGGCTATAAAATCAATGCACAGAAATCAGTGGCATTCCTATACACCAACAAGACAGAAGAGAGACAAATCAAGGAGTCGATCCCATTCACAATTGCACCCAAAACCATAAGATACCTAGGAATAAATTTAACCAAAGAGGCAAAGGATCTGTACTCAGAAAACTATAAAATATTCAGGAAAGAAATTGAAGAAGACACAAAGAAATGGAAAAACGTTCCATGCTCATGGATTGGGAGAACCAACATTGTGAAGATGTCAATGCTACCTAGAGCAATCTACACATTCAATGCAATCCCCATCAAAATTCCATCCACTTTTTTCAAAGAAATGGAACAAATAATCTTAAAATTTGTATGGAACCAGAAGAGACCCCGAATAGTCAGAGGAATACTGAAAAAGAAAAGCAAAGCTGGCGGCATCACAATTCCGGACTTCCAGCTCTATTACAAAGCTGTCATCACCAAGACAGTATGGTACTGGCACAAAAACAGACACATAGATCAATGGAACAGAATCGAGAGCCCAGAAATGACCCTCAACTCTATGGTCAACTTATCTTTGACAAACAGGAAAGAATGTCCAATGGAGAAAAGACAGTCTCTTCAACAAATGGTGTTGGGAAAATTGGACAGCCACCTGCAGAAGAATGAAACTGGGCCATTTCCTTACACCACACACAAAAATAGACTCCAAATGGTTGAAAGACCTAAACGTGAGACAGGAGTCCATCAAAATCCTAAAGGAGAACACAGGTAGCAACCTCTTCGACCTCAGCCGCAGCAAATTCTTCCTAGAAACATCACCAAAGGCACGGGAAGCCAGGGCAAAAATGGACTATTGGGATTTCATCAAGATAAAAATCTTTTGCACAGTAGAAGAAACAGTTCACAAAACCAAAAGACAACCGACAGAATGGGAGAAAATATTTGCAAATGACATATCAGATAAAGGGCTAGTATCCAAAATCTATAAAGAACTTATCAAACTCAACACCCAAAGAACAAATAATCCAATCAAGAAATGGGCAGAAGACATGAACAGACATTTCTGCAAAGAAGACATCCAAATGGTCAACAGGCACATGAAAAAGTGCTCAACATCGCTCGGCATCGGGGAAATCCAAATCAAAACCTCAATGAGATACCACCTCACACCCGTCAGAATGGCTAAAATTAACAAGTCAGGGAACAACAGATGTTGGCGGGGATGTGGAGAAAGGGGAACCCTCCTACACTGTTGGTGGGAATGCAAGCTGGTGCAGCCCCTCTGGAAAACAGTATGGAGGTTCCTCAAACAGTTGAAATTAGAGCTACCATTCGATCCAGCAATTGCACTACTGGGTATTTATCCCAAAGATACAAATGTAGGGACCCGAAGGGGTACGTGCACCCCAATGTTTATAGCAGCAATGTCCACAATAGCCAAACTGTGGAAAGAGCCAAGATGTCCTCGACAGATGAATGGATAAAGAAAAATGGTATATATACACAATGGAATATTATGCAGCCATCAAAAGGAATGAGATCTTGCCATTTGCATTGACATGGATGGAACTGGAGGGTGTTATGCTGAGTGAAATAAGTCAATCAGAGAAAGACATGTATCATATGACCTCACTGATATGAGAAATTCTTAATCTCAGGAACAAACTGAGGGTTGCTGGAGCGGTCGGGGGTGGGAGGGATGGGGTGGCTGGGTGATAGACATTGGGGAGTGTATGTGCTACGGTGAGCGCTGTGAATTGTGCAAGACTGTTGAATCACAGATCTGTACTTCTGAAACAAATAACGCAACATATTTTAAGAAAAAAGAAAAAGTAGAAGATAGCAGGAGAGGAAGAATGAAGGGGAGTAAGTCAGAGGGGGAGACGAACCATGAGAGATGATGGACTCTGAAAAACAAACTGAGGGTTCTAGAGGGGAGGAGGGTAGGGGGATGGGTTAGCCTGGTGATGGGTATTAAAGAGGGCACATTCTGCACGGAGCACTGTGTGTTATGAACAAACAATGAATCATGGAACACTACACTAAAACAAATGATGTAATATATGGTGATTAACATAACAATAAAAAACTAATGATGTAAGTTATGGTGATTAACATAACATAATAAAAAATAAAATAATATAAAATACAAACATCCCTTAGAAGAGAAAGTCAGTGAATCACTAACATCAAAGAGAATTATTTTATCAGATTCTTTTTTCATTGACCAGTTTAGAAACATGGAATTTTGAGAAAACTGGACTCTAGGGAAACAGAAGAAAACACATGGGACACTGAAATTAAATTTTGCCTGATTTACAATCATTACATCCAAATTTAATCATTTGTGAATATTATCCAGAAATCTCTACATCTGAACTCATCTCCAAAAAGGGCCCTTCTTCCTCAAATTTGACTTACTTTGTATTTAACAACTTCTATTCTTTGCTTACTGGCCCAGCATGTCTATATATAACCGTGTTCTTGAACTTTTAAACACCAATCCTGAGGAAATGTCTTTTCCAAATATTGACAGTAAGCAAGAGGAGGGCTCATAGTCTGGTATATTTTGCATGCAGTCTTACACTGAAGCAGGAGAATAGACAAGTGTTGGGATGTGATAACAGAAGAAAAAGACCATTCAAAGAAATACTGTTTGGATAACCAGTGTAGTGACAAATTTGCTTAACTCTGTCATGGGTTTGGGTCTGTATCTCACTATTGTGTAACCATGAAAGCCTCTGGTTTCTCTAACCTCAATTCCATCACTCAGTGCTTGCTTGATTCTTATAAGGAAGATGATAATTGTTGGGAAAATACCAAGAGTAATATGCACAACAAACTTCTCTGAATGTAGGTGTGGATGATAGTGTTCTATGTGTGCATGGAGGGCCAAACCCCAGCAGGATTTGGAGAATCTTGCTCTGGCTCATGGGGCCAAAGTTAGTGGTGCAACTATTCCATGGGGATGGAATCACGGGAACTGCTGGTCTCCTCTGGGCTCACTGGAGAAGCCACACCTTCCTGCTGTTAGGATCTTGTGACTGCCTGCCAGTTTCAATGACAGAGAAGTTTGGCAAAAAGAAAAAGCAGGCTTTGTCTTAATGGTAAGGAAAGCAAGAAAAGGGGGTGAAAATACTTGAAGGAAAATAAGAGTCTCTTTTCTTTGTGTTTCCATCTAGTTGCCTGAGAAACAACCAAAAGAAGCTCAAGAAAGTAAACCAAGATGTGGAAAGAAAACAGTAAGCACACAGCATATCAGAGCATTTTTCTCTGAGATTTACCTCTGTCTCACAAGGGACTGAGAATCTGTCTCAAAGGAGCTAACATCTTATTTTAGAGCTCATAGAGCTACAATCATAGAATTCTTTGGTGATTGCCTCTAAGACTTGGCAGAAGGTTAGTTGGAGGCTCTAAACAAAAGAAATGGGTTATAAGTGCACATGTTTCATTCCTTCATGGTTATATAAAGCACATGTACAAATATATAGCTGAAATGCTTATTTTAGTTTGGCTATTTACAATGGTTACACATCCAACTTATTCTTCATTCTCAGAATAATCTTTGGAAAGTATAAGTCTCATCATGCCTTTCTCTTGAGACCCTTCAATTTTTCTCCATTGCATCCAGAATAAAATCCAAACTCTTCAATGGGATCGTAGTCCTATAAGGATTGACCCCTGCATACCTCTTTGATTTCATGCCCCAACCTCCACCCTCACCCATCATCTTCCAGGCATTCTGCAGTATTTCTTGTTCTTGAAGTCACCAAGCTCAGCCTGAACTCAGTGCCCTAGTGCACACTGCTCTTTTAGCACTCATGGTTTTTATTTTTGATGCTTGTGCTTCACAACATCTCTTTCTGGAAATTCTGGCTCTCACATTCTCCTCTAGAAAACATCCTTGAGTTTTCTCACAATGTGGGAACATTGCTTCCACACCCCATGAATTTCCTGCATTGCCCACTATGCCTTTCTATCGCCTAGTAACTTTATATTAGTTAGTTTAGCCTTTATTGTCCATCTTCCTTTATAGACCATGTGGTCTTTGAGGCTCTGACCACTGCTTGCCTTGCCTAGCTGTTGCCCAACCTTTACAAGATACTCAATGGAAAAAAGAAAAAAAAAAAGAGTGGAAAAAACAACAGCTATCTGGACACTGATATATTACCCCAGCTTAGATAAACCCTGCCTTGTTTGCTGACTGTGGGATTTCCATATCTTTGCACTCAACCTCTTTCCTAATCATTGCATGTCAAGATCTGGGTTTTTATCTGAGATGGCTCCTTCTCTAAGTGTGAAAGGGTGAGGGATTGAAGGGAAGGCCCATATATATTGTTGATATGAAATACTGTTTGCAGGAATCAGTCATTACCTAAATATTTCACTTATATTTTCTTGGCACAAAGGAAAAGGTAGACAGTGGGGTGGCAATGCCATCATTGTAACTAATTCCCCTTTACAGTGTGTGGCTGAAGAGGGGATGTTATTGAACCAAGGTCCTTGTCTCAGGCTACCACAAACCAGTTCTGTACAACATAGAGTCATTTAAACTTGACTTTTGCTTTCTTATGTCTAAAATGAGATCTGTGCTAGGTGATGTTCTCCAATTCTTCCCTTTTAAAGGAACTGAAGGGTTGACATGCCAAATACGACCAAGTCTTTATTAAAAACAGACTGTAACTAAATGAGAAATTAAATGTCTCCAGGGTGTCCCCATCTGAACAATTTTTTAAAGTTTTATTTTAGGGGTGCCTGGGTGGCTCAGTCATTAGGCATCTGGGGTCATGATCCTGGGGTCCTGGGATTGAGCCCCAGATCAGGCTCTCTGCTTGGCGGGAAGCCTGCTTCTCCCTCTTCCACTCCCCCTGCTTGTGTTCCCTCTCTCACTGTCTCTCTCTCTGTCAAATAAATAAATAAAATATTTAAAAAATAAAGTTTTATTTTAATTCCAGTGTAGTTAACATACAGTGTTATATTAGTTTCAGGTATACAACTTAGTGATTCAACACTTACATACAACACCCAGTGTTCATCATGATAAGTGCACTCCTTAATCCCCATCACATATTTCCCCTATCTCCCCTCACACTTTCCCTCTGGTCATCATCAGTTTGTTCTCTATAGGTAAGAGTCTATTTATTGGTTTGCCTCTCTCTTTTTTTTCCTTTGCTTGTTTGTTTTGCTTCTTTTTAAACAATTTTTATTTTATTTTATTTTTTTAGAGAGAGAGAGAGCGTAAGCAGGGGTGGGAGGGGGGTAGGGAGAAAGAGAGACAGAATCCAAAACAGGCTCCATGCCCAGCACAGAGCCTGACCTGGGGCTCAATCTCATGACCCTGAGATCATGACCTGAGCTGAAATTAAGAGTTGGACACTTAACAGACTGAGCCACCCAGGCACCGCTCTTTTCTTTCTTAAATTCCACATATGACTGAAATCATAATGGTATGTGTTTTTCTCTGACTGACTTATTTCACTTAGCATAATACCCTCTAGTTCCATCCACATTGTTGCAAATGGGAAGATTTCATTCTATTTGACGGCTAATAGTCCATTGTGTGTATATATACACACACCGTTCTTTATCCATTCATCAGTCAATGGACATTTGGGCTTTTTCCATAGTTTGGCTATTGTTGATAATACTGCTATAAACTGGGGTGCATTTATCCATTTGAATTACTGTTTTTGTATCCTTTGGGTAAATATCTAGTAGTGCAATTGCTGGATCATAGGGTAGATCTATTTTTAACTTTTGGAGGAAACTCCATACTGTTTTCTGCAGTGGCTGCAAATTTTATGAATGGGACTCACAGAACTTTAACCAGTCAGTTTGGTAAGGAAGAACTCAACTGTTTTGACCACCTGAGTCAACTGCAATCAGATATATTATATAAGACTTATATGGGCTGGAACTAAATTCAGTTTCATTTTGTCTAATTTGACGGGATGATATTCTCTGAATAAAGTCACATTCTCTACATCTTCTTAAGTCAATTTTGGTTATTTTATTTTTACTAGAATATTATCATTTAATTCATGATTTTAAACATATTTACCAAAGGTTTATTATGAGCTCTTTCAAGTCATTTAGCTTTTTAAAATTTAGGTTTATAGGTGTATAGCACAGTAAAATTCATCCTTTTTAGCTAAATTGTTTGATAAGTTTATAAAAACATGCAGTCATGTGACCACCATCTCAATCAAGATATGGAATATTTTTATCAGCTTTCCCCTCACTGACAACCCCTGGCAACCACTGATATGATTTCTGTTTTACTTTTTTCCAGGATGTCACAGTGTTATTGCTTTTATCTTTATTAGGTTCTTATTTTTGCTGTTCTTAGTTTTTTATCACTGATGCTATTCTAATTGCTTTGAATTAAAAACTTAATTTTTGTGGTTTCAATTTTTTCTTCTTTAAAAATGGGGGCATGTAAAAATACAACTTTTTCTCCAATATTTTTTCTCTTTTAATTTTTTATTTAAATTCAATTTAATTAACATATTTTGTATTATTAGTTTCAGAGGTAAAGTTTAGTGATTCATCAGTTGCATATAACACCTAGTGCTCATTACATCAGGTGTCCTCCTTAATGTCCACTACCCAATTACCCCATACCCCAACTCACTTCCCCTCCAGCAGCCCTCGGTTTATTTCCTATAGTTAAGAGTCTCTTATGGTTTGTTTCCTTCTCTGATTTTGTCTTATTTTTCCTTCCATTCCCCTATGTTCATCTGTTTTGTTTCTTAAATTCTGCATTTGAGTAAAATAATGAGATATTTGTCTTTTTCTGGTTGATTTATTTTGCTTAGCATAATACATTCTTGTTCCAACCATGTTGTTGCAAGTGATAAGATTTTATTCTTTTTTATGGTGGAGTAATAGTCCACTATAGATCACCTTTTCTTTATTTGTTCATTTGTCGATGGACATCTGGACTCTTTCCATATTTTGGCTATTGTGGGCATTGTTGCTATAAACATTGGTGTGCATGTGCCCCTTCAAATTACTAAGTTTGCATTCTTTGGATAAATACCTAGTAGTGCAATTGCTGGGTTGTAGGGTACCTCTATAATGTTAAAAATTTTATCTCACCTACTTACATTCAAAGTACTAAGCACAAAGTTGTAAACATTAACTAGATTAAAAAATAATAATATACAAAGCAGAAAAATGTATTAAAGGTAGATAGATGTAATAATCTGTTATAATTATTGTTAAAAATAAATAATAAATGGAGAAAGAAAGTAGCTACCATAAAGCAGGAAAACAATGGAAAGGAATGATAAAATCTTAGAGATTAAAACAACATTAAAAGCATCAATAAGTACAAGCAATTCTTTTTTTGTTGTTGTTAGTTTCAGAGGTAGAATTTAGTGGTTTGTCAGTTTCATACACCATCCAGTGCTCATTAGTTCAAGTGCCCTCCTTAAAGACCACCCCCCAGTTATTCCTTCCCCCCACCCACTTCCCCTCTGGCAACCCTCAGTTTGTTCCCTATAGTTAAGAGTCTCTTATGGTTTGCCTCTGTCTCTGTTTTTATCTTATTTTGTTTTTCCTTCCCTTCTCCTATGTTCCTCTATTTTGTTTTTTAAATTCCACATGTGAGTGAAATCATGATAATTGTCTTTCTCTGACTTGTTTTGCTTAGCATGATATCCTCTAGTTCCCTCCACATTGTTGCAAATGGCAAGATTTCATTGTTTTTGATGGCTGAGTAGTATTCCATTGTATCTGTATCCCATGTGTTATTAAAGGAATTAGTATTATTGTCCAAAATTTTGTTACTTTGCTTTTTATGTTTTCTTGGACTTGAACTGTTTTTAATTCCAAACAGTGTATTATATATTTAAATAAGTTCTGATTTTATTGCATTATTATCAGTATCAGTATCTGTTATTTCTGCTTGTGGATTTTGTCAAAGTTCTTTGTCATGTATTGTGCACCAACTTTGAAAGTAGTTACTTATATTCTTTAAATTCTTGTTTCTTCATATGGAAAATAGTCTTACAATTAAAAATACTGCAACTTTAGATTGTGGTTGTAAAAGTAACATTTTAAAAATTAACATTCAGACATGAGCACATGCCCGGATGAAACCAGCATTTAGAAGTACAAGCTAGCATTATGTCTGTTATGCCCCATAGGCTTTGAAAATTCCAATGATAATTATTTTAAGGTTCATAATTTGAAATTTATCTATAGGGAAAACCTGATCAATTATGTATTTCAGATATTTTATGTCCTTATTTTTCCTACTTGTTGTTGCTGTTTGAGAGAAATTAATCTACTACTATTTCATTTGAGTTAATGTTCATTTTTTTCTTTGCTTCATATTGATTCTAAGTATTTCAGTAAGTAACATTTCATGAGTTGCAGGTGTTTATGGTCTTTATCATATCATCTCCTGTCCGTCTTTGTTCTGAAATGAGAGGAGGGCAATTCGCTAGTCTTTATCTTCTAATGTGTGTGAAGACCCATGTGGTGGAAGGGTCGAGCTAGGTGGGGGAATGGCAGGCACCTCCCCTTCAGGAAACAGGATAAGGGTGATTATCATATTAACACAATATTGTCTGAACTAATTTCTACATATAAGGCTGCATTGGTTTGCTTGGGTTGCCATAACAAAGTACCACAGACTGGAAGATTTAACAGAAACTTTTTTTCTCACACTTCTGGAGGCCCTAAGTCCAAGATCAAAGTGTTGGCAGAGTGGCTCTCTCTCAGAAGCTGAGGCCTCTTACTTCGGTTTATACGCCTGTGTTCTCCCTGTGTCTTCATATTATTTTCACTCTATGCCTGTCTGTGTCCAAATTTCCTCTTTTTATAAGGACAACAGTCAAATTAGATGAGGGCTCACCTCAAAAGCCTCATTTTAATTTAATTCCCTCTATAAAGGCCCTGTTTCCAAAAAACAGTTGCATTCCAAGATACTGGGCATTAATTTGGGGGAGTACACCATTTAATCCATAACACAATTCAATAAACAACAACAATAAGAAAAAGAGAAAGAAAGAAAGAGAGAGAGAGAGAGAGAGAGAAAGAAAGAAA
>NW_027397185.1:146513-200798 GCF_003265705.2 Callorhinus ursinus | reverse complement strand
AGAAAGAAAGAAAGAAAGAAAGAAAAGAAAAGAAAAGAAAGAAAGAGGAAGGGAGGAAGGAAGGAAATCCAGGGATATTTCCAATCTGCAAGTTACAGCTAGCCACAGGACCCAAAACTATCTCACTGTATTTAAGATAGACAGTCAGTAGTAGACGGTGATAATCCACAACATGGATTTGGACAGATTTGGATTTTATGGCCAGACCCTCAATGACAGAGCTGGCTGAGCGACTTAGATTCATCATTCATCAACTTCTTTGTAACATGACTTTGAATTCTATAATATTCAAATGCAGTTTGCAGTCATCTTCTGATTTGTTTTATTCCCTAAAGAACTCATAGGTTTTATATCCCCTGGGTACTAATGTACTTGACAGTACATTTTCATTTCTTAGAGAGCCATAGAATTCTTGTTTTCATCCTATTTTCTTCACCAATTTGTGGGCTTGGTTTCAGATGGGAAGGCTGGGCTACGTTAAGCTCATCTCACTGATAAATTAGTTGCACAGTAAGTGTTTTCCTCATGGATGTTTTAGAATTTATTATTTATTCTTGAAGTTCAGAAGCTATTACATATCTCAAGATTCCATGTGATTTGTGGGTTTTCCCCCCATAAAATACATTTTCAGATTGAAGTCTTTATTTCAGATATCTTATTACATCTTTCAATACTTTTGTTTCATTTATGTGGTTCTCATCTCCAAGATTAACAACTATGTGTATGAGATTATTTCTTTCCATTTTATTATTTTTCTCTAACCATACTACATTCTCATTTTCTATCACTTAATGTTCACTTCAGGCATGCATTACATGCTGCCTGCTTGTTTTTAGAAATGCAATTTGCAACGACATGGAGGGAACTAGAGGGTATTATGCTAAGTGAAATTGATCTGTTAGAGAACAACAAATACCATTTGATTTCACTCATGTGGAATTTAAGAAATGAAATAAAGGAACATAGGGGAAAGGAAGGAAAAATAAAATAAGATAAAAACAGAGAGAGAGGCAAACCATAAGAGAGGTGGGTGGGGAGAAGGGGTGATGGGCATTAAGGAGGGCACTTGAACTAATGAGCACTGGGTGTTGTATGAAACTGATGAATCATTAAATTCTACCTCTGAAACTAACAAAAAAGTTGATCATACTTATGACTCTTTTTAATGTTGTTTTAATCTCTAAATATTTTATTATTCCTTTACATTGCTTTCCTACTTTATGGTAGCTACTTTATTTCTCCATTTATTATTATTTTTCACAATAATTATTACAGATGATTACAGTTATCTGCCTTTGATACATTTTCCTGCTTTGTATATTATTATTTTTTAATCTAGTTCATGTTTAAAACTTTGTGTTTAGTACTTTGAATGGAAGTAGGTGAGATAAAATGGTGTGTTCATACCTTTGTGTATTTGTTTGGGGAGGACATAGAGAAGAAATAACTTATTAAGTGTCTGCCTTTGGCTCAGGTCTGCCTTTGGCTTAGGTCATGATCCCAGGGTCCTGGGATCAAGCCCCAAGTAGGGCCCCCTGTTCAGTGGGGAGCCTGCTTCTCCCTCTCCCTCTGCAGCTCCCCCTGCTTGTGAGCATGCTTTATCTTTCTGTCAAATAAATAAATAAAATCTTAAAAAATAAATTGTTCCAAATTTTACTATATTGCACATCTGTTCTTTGTACATGTGGTATTATACATAGTATGATAATCTGTTAATTCCTTAAGTTTCATAAAATATGGAATTTTATTCTCTGCTTCTTCTTTACCTAGAGTAGTTTTTTTTTTTTTTTTTTTTTAGACAGAGTGCACACGTGTGAGAGCAAGGGGAGAGGGGCAGAGGGAGAGGGAGAGAGAATCTCAAGCAGGCCCCACACCCAGCACAAAGCCCACTGCTGGTCTTGATCTCATGACCCTGAGGTCATGACCTGAGTTGAAATCAAGAGTTGGACACTTAACTGACTGAGCCACCCAATCACCCCTCTTTTCCTAGATTTTTATTTTTTTAGCTTTATTGAGTTATAATTGACAAATAAAATTTTAAAATATTTAAAGTGTATGTGGTGATATATGTATACTTTGTGAACAGAATCCCCCTCATCAGTTAATTAACATATCCACCAACTCCCGCAGTGTTATCAACTATATTTCATGGTTTTTCAGAAACACCTAAAGTAAGCAGGCTTTTAATTTTAATTAACATCTGAATTGTAAATCTACCAATGACATTAGGTTCATAGGAATGAAACCTCTCTTTCAAGTGTGTTTTCAGCTTCAGATGACTGGGCTGTCTTATGTTATTATCTTTTTCCTTTGTAGGCAGGAAATGACTACATATGAGAGACAAAATCAAGTTCAAGATAAGAAAAGTAAGTTATTGCTTCATAATATTCTTCATACAAGGGAAGTTGTAAATTTAAACATCTAAATTAGTTTTGATACTATGTTAGGATTGAAGGAAACACGGCTTCGAGTCCTTATGGGGTTGTCTTACTCCTTCATTTTTTTTTTTTTTTGTCTAACAAAACTGATCTCATTACTTTTTTATGAAAGTAATATCTGTGTGTGATTTATTTCATTTTCCTTAAATTTTTAAGTTTTACAAGTTTTTTTATTCACTTTTTGTTAGTGGTAATAATTTATTTATCTTGTTAAAAATCTAATAACCAGGGCACCTGGGTGGCTCAGTTGGTTGAGCGACTGCCTTCGGCTCAGGTCATGATGCTGGAGTCCCGGGATCGAGTCCCACATCGGGCTCCCTGCTCAGCAGGGAGTCTGCTTCTCCCTCTGACCCTCTTCCCTCTCGTGCTCTCTATCTCTCATTCTCTCTCTCTCAAATAAATAAATAAAATCTTTAAAAAAAATCTAATAACCCCATAGAGTGCTAACCAAATGACATATCAAATACAGAAAAAGAGAGAAAGAAGCCAACTTCTTAGCTATTTGTCCTATTAGAAATATTCCATTCTTTCCTGGGTAGCCTGAATTTCTTCTTTTTTTTTTTCTTGTGAATTGCACATTTTTTTATTAACTAAGTTTTTATTTTAATTCTAGTATAGTTAACATACAATGTTATATTAGCTTCAGGTGTACAATATGGTGATTCAAAAATTCAAAACATTACTCAGTGCTCATCACAAGTGCACTTCTTAATCCCCATCACCTATTTCACCCATCCGCCTGCCCTCCTCCCCTCTGGTGGAAACAAATCAGTTTGTTTGATGTGTTTTGATTCTTAAATTCCACATTTGAGTGAAATCATATAGTATTTATCTTTCTTTGACTGTCTTATTTTGCTTAGCATTATACTATGTAGTTCCATTCATGTCATTGCAAATGACAAGATTTCATTTTTTTATTGCTGAATAATGTTCCATTGCATCTATATAATCTTTATTCACTCAGTCAATGGACACTTGGGCTGCTTCCATAATTTGGCTATTGTAAATAATGCTGCTATAAACATAGGAGTGCATATTTTCCTTTGAGTTTGTGTTTTTGTATTTTTGGGGTAAATACCCAGTAGTGCAATTGCTGGATTCTAGGATAATTCTATTTTTAAATTTTGAGGAGACTCCATACTGTTTTCCAGAGTGGCTGCACCAGCTTGCATTCCCACCAACAGTGCACAAGGGTTCCATTTTCTCCACTACCTCACCAACACTTGTTGTTTCTTTTGTTAATTTTAACCATTCTGACAGATATATCATTGTAGTTTTGATTTGTGTTTCCCCGATGATGAGTGATGTTGAGCATCTTTTAACGTCTGTTGGCCATCTGTATTATCTTTTCTGCAAAAATGTCTATTCAGGTCCTCTCTCCTCTTTGGTTTTCTGGTGTTGAGTTGTGTAAGTTCTTAACTCATTTTAAATATTAACTCCTTATCAGATATATCATTTGCAAATATCTTCTCCTATTGAGTAGGTTTCCTTTTTGTTTGGCTGATGGTTAACTTTGCTCTGCAAAAACTTTTTATTTTGGTGTAGTCCCAATAGTTACTCTTACCACTTTGTGCAACATCATACTGGAATAGCCACAACAATCAAAGAAGAAAAAGAAATAAAAGGCATCCAAAGTGGTAAGGAAGAAGAAAAACTTTCATTTGCAGATAACATAATACTATATATAGAAAACCCTATAGATGCCACCAAAAACTATTAGAACTGAAAATGAATCCAGTAAAATTGCAAAATAAAAAATTAATATACAGAAATCTGTCACATTTCTATACACAAATAATGAAGTAGAGGAGAGAGAAATTTAAAAAAATCTCATTTACAATTGCACCAAAGAGAATAAAATACCTTGGATTAAACTGAGCCAAGGAGGTGAAAAACCTGTACCCTGAAAACTATAAAACATTGATGAAATAAATTGAAGACAACACAAATATATGGAAAGATATTCCATGTTTATGGATTGCAAGAACCAATTTGTTAAAATGTATACACTACCCAAAGCAATCTACAGATTCAAAGCAATCCCTATCAACATGCCAACACTTTTCACAGAACTAGAACAAATAATCCTAAAATTTGTACAGAACCACAAAAGACTCTGAAGAGCCAGAGAAGTTTTGAATAAGAACAAAACCAGAAATATCACAATATCAGATTCCAAGATGTACTACAAAGCGACAGTAATCCAAACAGTATGGTACTGGCACAAAAATAGACACATAGATCAATGGAACAGAATAGAAAAACCAGAAATGCACCCACAACTCTATGGTCAATTAATCTATGACAAAAGAGGCAAGAATATATAATTGCAAAAAGATAGTCTCTTCAACAAATGGTGAAATGGTGTCTGGAAAACTGAACAGCAACATGCAAAAGAATGAAATTGAACAACTTTTTTACAGCACACACACACACACACACACACACACACACACACACACACAAACTCAGAATGAATTAAAGACCTAAATGTGAGACCTGAAACCATAAAACTCCTACAAGAAAACATAGGCAGTAATTTCTTTGACATTAGTTGTAGAAGCATTTTTTTAAAAAGATATGTCTTATCTGGCAAGAGAAACAAAAGCAAAATTAAACTATTGTGATATGATTTATTTTGAGCAATACTTTATAAACTTCCATGGGAAGAAATTAACCCAAATCCTGCTGATTTACATTTTATATAGATGTTTTAAATAGGGCCATTTTTGAAAATTAGCTGTGTTAAGTGTTTCTTTTTTCTCTTCTCTTCCCCTCTCCTCTCCTCTCCCTCTTTTCTTTTATTTTTTCTTGTTTTGCTGTAGCATTCACTTTTTTTGACATAGTAACCAGGTGTAGTAATCATGTAAGTATGCAGAATGAACAATTATGAACAACAATGTTTGTTCCCTGGGGACAGACATATGTGAAAGAAACTCACTTCTTATCACTATTGCTTCAGCGATCTTCTTCTCATTATTTGGAACTTTGCATTTCTTAATCACCTCTCAGCTCATGGTGGCTTGCTTCTGATACTACTGTTTCATTGAGCACATTTCACTGGCCATGCAATAAATGTATTTCACCAAACAACATCACATCCAAAAATAGAATAATAAATTTTAACATCATCATAGGTTGTTGCACATTAAATTGTCATATGAGACAATTACACTGACTGTATGTAGGTGTACATGATTGTAGTAAAGCATGCTAGAAAATATATTTATTTTATTTTTTAATTTAATTTAATTTTATTATGTTATGTTAGGCACCATACAATATTTCATTAGTTTTTGATGTAGTGTTCCACCATATTTCTTTCTCTTTATTATGTTAGGTTAGTTACCATACATTACATAATTAGTTTTTGATGTACTGATCCACGATTCATTGTTTGTGTATAACACCCAGTGCTCCATTCAGTATGTGCCCTCCTTAATACCCATCAGGAGGGTAACCCCTCCCACCACCCCCTCCCCTCTAGAACCCTCCGTTTGTTTTTCAGAGTCCATTGTCTCTCAGGGTTCGTCTCCCCCTCCGATTTGCCCCCCTTCATTCTTGCCTTCTTGCTATCTTCTTTTTTGGAACATATAATGTTATATGTTATCAAGAGTCTCGCACAATTCACAGCGCTCACCGTAGCACATACCCTCCCCAATGTCTATCACCCAGCCACCCCATCCCTCCCACCCCCCACCCCTCCAGCAACCCTCAGTTTCTTTCCTGAGATTAAGAATTCCTCATATCAGTGAGGTCATATGATACATGTCTTTCTCTGATTGATGTATTTTGCTCAAAATAACACCCTCCAGTTCCAACCACGTCAATGCAAATGGCAAGATTTCATTCCTTTTGATGGCTGCATAATATTCCATTGTGTATATATACCACCTCTTCTTTATCCATTCATCTGTCGATGCACATCTTGGCTCTTTCCATAGTTTGGCTATTGTGGACATTGCTGCTATAAACATTGGGGTGCACGTACCCGTTCGGATCCCTACATTTGTATCTTTGTGGTAAATACCCAGTAGTGCAATCGCTGGATCATATGGTAGCTCTATTTTCAACTGTTTGAGGAACTTCCATACTGTTTTCCAGAGTGGTTGCACCAGCTTGCATTCCCACCAGCAGTGTAGGAGGGTTCCCCTTTCTCTGCATCCCCACCAACATCTGTCGTTTCCTGACTTGTTAATTTTAGCCATTCTGACGGGTGTGAGGTGGTATCTCATTGAGGTTTTGATTTGGATTTCCCTGATGCCGAGCGATGTTGAGCACTTCTTCATGTGTCTGTTGGCCATTTGGATGTCTTCTTTGGAAAAATGTCTGTTTTGTCTTCAGCCCATTTCTTGAATTGGATCATTTGTTCTTTGGGGGTTCAGTGTAATAAGTTCTCTATAGATTTTGGATACTAGCCCTTTATCTGATATGTCATTTGCAAATATCTTCTCCCATTCTGTCGGTTGTCTTTTGGTTTTGTGGACTGTTTCTTTTGCTGTGCAAAAGCTTTTTATCTTGATGAAATCCCAATAGTTCATTTTTGCCCTTGCTTCCCTTGCCTTTGGCGATATTTCTAGGAAGAAGTTGCTGCGGCTGAGGTCGAAGAGGTTGCTACCTGTGTTCTCCGTTAGGATTTTGATGGACTCCTGTCTCACGTTTAGGTCTTTCAACCATTTGGAGTCTATTTTTGTGTGTGGTGTAAGGAAATGGTCCAGTTTCATTCTTCTGCATGTGGCTGTCCAATTTTCCCAACACCATTTGTTGAAGAGACTGTCTTTTCTCCATTGGACAGTCTTTCCTGCTTTGTCAAAGATGAGTTGACCATAGAGTTGAGGGTCCATTTCTGGGCTCTCGATTCTGTTCCATTGATCTATGTGTCTGTTTTTGTGCCAGTACCATACTGTCTTGATGATGACAGCTTTGTAATAGAGCTGGAAGTCCGGAATTGTGATGCCGCCAGCTTTCCTTTTCTTTTTCAATATTCCTCTGGCTCTTCGGGGTCTCTTCTGGTTCCATACAAATTTGAGGATTATTTGTTCCATTTCTTTGAAAAAAGTGGATGGAATTTTGATGGGGATTGCATTGAATGTGTAGATTGCTCTAGGTAGCATTGACATCTTCACATTGTTGGTTCTCCCAATCCATGAGCATGGAACGTTTTTCCATTTCTTTGTGTCTTCTTCAATTTCTTTCCTGAGTATTTTATAGTTTTCTGAGTACACATCCTTTGCCTCTTTGGTTAAATTTATTCCTAGGTATCTTAGGGTTTTGGGTGCAGTTGTAAATGGGATAGACTCCTTGATTTGTCTCTCTTCTTTCTTGTTGTTGGTGTATAGGAATGCCACTGATTTTTGTGCATTGATTTTATAGCCTGCTACTTGACTGAATTCCTGTATGAGTTCTAACAGTTTTGGGGTGGAGTCTTTTGGGTTTTCCACATACAGTATCATATCATCTGCAAAGAGTGAGATTTTGACTTCTTCTTTGCCGATTTGGATGCCTTTGATTTCTTTTTGTTGTCTGATTGTTGTGGCTAGGACTTCTGATATTATGTTGAATAGCAGTGGTGAGAGTGGACATCCCTGCTGCGTTCCTGACCTTAGGGGAAAGGCTCTCAGCCTTTCCCCATTGAGAATGATATTCGCTGTGTATTTTTCATAGATGGCATTTATGATATTGAGGTATGTGCCCTCTATCCCTATACTCTGAAGAGTTTTGATCAAGAAAGGATGCTGTACTTTGTCAAATGCTTTTTCTGCATCTATTGAGAGGATCATATGATTCTTGTTCTTTCTTTTGTTAATGTATTATATCACGTTGATTGATTTGTGGATGTTGAACCAACCTTGCAGCCCAGGGACAAATTCCACTTGGTTGTGGTGAATAATCCTTTTAATGTACTGTTGGATCCTATTGGCTAGTATTTTGGTGAGAATTTTTGCATCCATGTTCATCAAGGATATTGGTCTGTAATTCTCCTTTTTGATGGGGTCTTTGTCTGGTTTTAGGATGAAGGTAATGGTGGCCTCATAAAATGAATTTGGAAGTTTTCCTTTCATTTCTATTTTTTGGAACGGTTTCAGGAGAATAGGTACTAATTCTTCTTTAAATGTCTGATAGAATTCCCCTGGGAAGCCATCTGGCCCTGGGCTTTTGTTTCTTGGGAGATTTTTGATCACTGCTTCAATTTCCTTAGTGGTTTTAGATCTGTCAGGTTTTCTATTTCTTCCTGGTTCAGTTTTGGTAGTTGATACATCTCTAGGAATGCACCCATTTCTTCCAGGTTATCTAATTTGCTGGCATAGAGTTGCTCATAATATGTCCTTATAATTGTTTGTATTTCTTTGGTGTTGGTTGTGATCTCTCCTCTTTCATTCATGATTTTGTTGATTTGGGTCATTTCTCTTTTCTTTTTGATCAGTCTGGCCAGGGGTTTATCAATCTTGTTAATTCTTTCAAAGAACCAACTCTTAGTTTCGTTGATCTGTTCTACTGTTCTTTTGGTTTCTATTTCATTGATTTCTGCTCTGATCTTTATTATTCCTCTTCTCTTGCTGGGTTTAGGCTTTATTTGCTGCTCTTTCTCCAGCTCCTTTAGGTGTAGGGTTAGGTTGTGTAATTGAGAACTTTCTTGTTTCTTGAGAAAGTCTTGTATTGCTATATACTTTCCTCTCAGGTCTGCCTTTGCTGTATCCCAAAGATTTTGAACAGTTGTGTTTTCATTTTCACTGGTTTCCATGAATTTTTTAATTCTTCTTTAATTTCCTGGTTGACCCATTCATTCTTTAGTAGGATGCTCTTTAGCCTCCGTGTATTTGAGTTCTTTCTGACTTTCCTCTTGTGATTGAGTTCTAGTTTCAAAGCATTGTGGTCTGAAAATATGCAGGGAATGATCGCAATGTTTTGGTACCAGTTGAGACCTGATTTGTGACCTAGGATGTGATCAATTCTGGAGAATGTTCCATGGGCACTAGAGAAGAATGTGTATTCCGTTGTTAGGGATGGAATGTTCTGAATATGTCTGTGAAGTCCATTTGGTCCAGTGTGTCATTTAAAGTCTTTATTTCCTTGTTGATCTTTTGCTTAGATGATCTGTCCATTTCAGTCAGGGGGTGTTAAAGTCCCCCACTATTATTGTATTGTTGTCAATGTGTTTCTTTGCTTTTGTTATTAATTGCCTTATATAATTGGCTGTTCGCATGTTAGAGGCATAGATATTTACAATTGTTAGATCTTCTTGTTGGATAGACCCTTTAGGTAAGATATAGTGTCTTTCTTCCTCTCTTATTACAGTCTTTGTTTTGAAATCTAATTTGTCTGATATAAAGATTGCCACCCCAGCTTTCTTTTGGTGTCCATTAGCATGGTACATAGTCTTCCACCTCCTCACTTTCATTCTGGGGGTGTCTTTGGGTCTAAAATGAGTCTCTTGCAGACAGCATATCGATGGGTCTTGTTTTTTTTTTATCCAATCTGATAGCCTGTGTCTTTTGATTGGGGCATTTAGCCCATTTACATTCAGGGTAACTATTAAAAGATATGAATTTAGTGCCATTGTATTGCCTGTAAGGTGACTGTTACCGTATATTGTCTGTGTTCCTTTCTGGTCTATGTTGCTTTTAGGCTCTCTCTTTGTTAGAGGACCCCTTTCAAGATTTCTTGTAGGGTTGGTTTCGTATTTGCATATTCCTTTAGTTTTTGTTTGTCCTGGAAGCTTTTTATCTCTCCTTCTATTTTCAATGACAGCTAGCTTGATATAGTATTCTTGGCTGCATTTTTTTTCTCATTTAGTGCCCTGAATATATCATGCCAGTCCTTTCTGGCCTGCCAGGTGTCTGTGGATAGGTCTTTTGCCAATCTAATGTTTCTATCATTATAGGTTACAGATCTCTTCTCCTGAGCTGCTTTCAGGATTTTCTTTTTGTCTCTGAGACTGGTTAGTTTTACTGTTAGATGTCAGGGTGTTCACCTATTTTTATTGATTTTGAGAGGGGTTCTCTGTGCCTCCTGGATTGTGATGCCTGTTTCCTTCCCCAAATTAGGGAAGTTCTCTGGTATAATTTGCTCCAATATACCTTCTGGCCTCCTCTCTCTTTCTTTTTCTTCTGGGATCTCAATTATTCTAATGTTGTTTCACCTTATGGTATCAGTTATTTCTCAAATTCTGCCCTCGTAATCCAGTAGTTGTTTATCTCTCTTTTTCTCAATTTCTTTGTTTTCCATCATTTGGTGTTCTATATTGCTAATTTTCTCTTCTGCCTCATTTATCCTAGCAGTTAGATCCCCCATTTTTTTCTTGCACCTTTTTAATAGCCTTTTTGATTTCGACTTGGTTAGATTTTAGATCTTTTATTTCTCCAGAAAGGGTTTCTCTAATAACTTCCATGCTTTTTTCAAGCCCAGCTAGTATCTTTAAAGTCAGCATTCTTAACTCTAGTTCTGACATCTTACAAATGTCAGTATTGATTAAGTCCCTGGCAGATGATCCTGCCTGTTGTTCTTTTTGTTGATGTGATTTTTTTCCATCTTGTCATTTTGTCCAGAGGAGATTAGATGAATGAGAGAACAAAATGCTAACAGGGTAACAAAGTCCCCAGAAAATATACACTAAAGAAATCAGAAAGGACCTGAGACCAGGGGAAAAGAAAGGGACAGAAAGAAAAAAGAAAAAGAAAAAGATACAAACAAAAGAAACAAAAAAAACCGAACATGAATACATATGATCAGGCTGGTGTATAGATCAGTGGCACACATTAGATTTTGGGTGTATTTTGGTCTGTTAGAGGAAAGTGTCTCCCAAAATTTTAAAGAAAGAAAAACTTATACATGTACAAAAATAAGGGTTAATATGATGAAGGGATGGAATATGAGTGTAAGGATGAAAATTATGAAAGATTTTATAAAAGGAATTGATAACATAAGAAGTTGGTTGCAAAAAGAAGAGCCCTTAAAAAAAAAAAGGGAGAGAATGTGATCAGGCAGGGGACTAGAACAGAACAAAGCCATACACTAGAGATTTAGGGTATATTTTGATCTTTTAGAAGAAACTGTATCTCAAAATTTTAAAGAGAGAACAACTTATATATATATATATATATATATGAAAAATAAGGGTAACTACTGTGAAGGGTTAGAATATGACTCTAAAAATGAAAAATGTTTTTTAAAAAAGGGATTTATAAGATGGTTGAAAAGGGAAAAAGAAAAATTTAAAAAAAAGGCAGTTAAAAAAATTAACTTTGAAAGACTATAGAATCATAGGAAAAAGCCATGAATATTATGTGCAGTATTCCCCTAGTGCTGGAGTTCTGCCATTCTCATTGATCGGCAAACTTGGTCTTGGCTGGCTGTTCTTCCTGATCTTCTGGGGGAGGGTCCTGTTGCCGTGGTTCCCAAATGTCTTTGCCGGAGGCGGAATTGCCCTGCCCTTGTCAGTCCGGGCCAAGTAATCTGCTCGGGTTTGCTCTCGGGAGCTTTTGTTCCCTGCAAGCTTTTCATACAGTTTTAGAGGATGACAGTGAAAATGGCAGCCTCCAAATCTCCGTCCCAGAGGAGCTGAGAACTCGGGGCCCCTTTCCTCAGTGAGCCCCCAGTGAAAAGTAATCAGTCCCATCTCCCTGGTCTCTGGCTGCACTCCGTGCTCACCTGGCCTGTGACTGAGTGTTTCTATGTCTGGCACCTGACCCTGTGTAGAGTCTCCAAACCCAGCAGATCCTGCGGTGTGCTCCGGTGGAGGAAGGGTAGTTTCCCTGGATCTGCCTCTTGTTGGGTCCCTGCTGGAAGAACAGTGGCCCAACTGTGCCGTGGATCACGGTTTATGGCAACCCTGAGCTGAGAGCCCATGCCTCGGCTCCGTCTCTGCAGCCGGCTTCCCCGCTCCGATACCTGGGAGCTCTGCCACACTCAGCCACCCCCGGTCTTTCTGTGATCCCAAGGGTCCTGAGACCACACTGTCTGGCGACGGTTCCAACCCCCCCCCCCCCCACCCCCGCTTAGCCACTGGAGTGACGTCTCTTAGCTGAGCCGACTTCTAAAAGTTCCGATTTTGTGCTCCGCTGCTCTATTACTTGCCAGTAGCAGCTGATGGAGGCCCCCTCCCCCGCTGTCTATCCTCCCAAATATCGCCTTGGATTCACTTCACACGTCCTAACTTCCAGAAAGTGGTCGCTTTTCTGTTCAGAGAGTTGTTGCTATTCTTTTGTTTGATCTCCTGTTGAGTTCGTAGGTGTTCAGAATGGTTTGATCCCTATTCAGCTGAATTCCTGGGACCAGACGAAATTTAGGTCTCCTACTCCTCTGCCATCTTGCTCTGCCCCCATATATCACATCTTCTTTATCCATTCATCTGTTTGCAACCACGTGGATGGAACAGGAGGGTATTATGCTGAGTAAAATAAGTCAATCAGAGAAAGACATGTATCATATGATCTCACTGATATGAGGAATTCTTCATCTCAGGAAACAAACTGAGGGTTGCTGGAGTGGTGGGGGGTGGGAGGGATGGGGTGGCTGGGTGATAGGCATTGGGGAGGGTACGTTCTATGGTGAGCGCTCTGAATTGTGTAAGACTGTTGAATCACAGACCTGTACCCCTGAATCAAATAATACATTATATGTTAAAAAAAAAGATAGTAGGAAGGGAAAAATGAAGGGGGGTAATCAGAGGGAGAGACAAACCATGAGATACTATGGACTCTGAGAAACAAACTGAGGGTTCTAGAGGGGAGGGGGGTGGGGGAATGGGTTAGCCTGGTGATGGGTATTAAAGAGGGCATGCAGTGAATGGATCACTGGGTGTTATATGCAAACAATGAATCATGGAACACTACATCAAAAACTAATGATGTAATGTATGGTGATTAACATAACATAATAAAATAAAAAATGAAATAAAAAATTATAAGAAAACAAAAAAGAAAGCCTCATCCTATTTTCACCAGAAGTGAAGCTGACGCTTTAGAGCACTCTTTTGTCAGTAGACTTGTTATATGCATGGGGGTTTGTGTTGCTCTTCTGAGGGAGAGGCCCAGTGGGCTGGCTCACAAGCTGACTTGCCCTTGTAAAAATGTTTCTGCCAGGAGCTGGGGGTGCAGGGTTCAGGGTAGGGGATTCCAGCCTCCACTGGAGATGCTGTGTTTCTCTCTTTAGTCCACCTGTGCTGGTGGGCTGTGGGGGGGAAGGGAGTGGTGGTGAAGGAAGAAGATGGCATCACCCCATCCTCTCATCTCCGGGGAAGGGAACTCATGGTTGCTGCTGCTGGTGGTCCTCACAGAAAAGCAAATGGTCCCCTATGCTTTGGGCTTTCCTCAGATCCCTGGCCTTAACCTATCTGTGCCCAGGCCGTTGAGCGCCTGGGATTCCAACCTCCCCATGGTAAAGGGCCTGGCACGGTGCAGCTCCACTCTTCTCCCCCAGAGCAGATGGTGCCCAGCACCATCGTGTCCCAGAAAAGCACAGTATTGTGTCTATTGATTCTCTTGTGACAGAGAAATAAAAGCAGCCACCATGGGGCGCCTCGGTGGCTCAGTCGTTAAGCTTCTGCCTTTGGCTCAGGTCATGATCCCAGGGTCCTTGGATCAAGCCCCGCGTCAGGCTCCCTGCTCAGTGGGAAGCCTGCTTCTCCCTCTCCTACTCCCCCTGCTTGTGTTCCCTCTCTCGCTGTGTCTCTCTCTGTCAAATAAATAAATAAAATCTTAAAAAAAAAAAAAAGGTAGGCACCAGGTTATCTGCAGTCTGCGGGTGTCTCTGGTCAGTTCTGTCCAGAAAAGCAGCTGCTCCGTGTGTGCACAGTGGCTTGAGTCTATTGTGGATCACAGAGAAAAGCTGCTACCAGGGTATCTGACCTCTGTGCACACCTATGTCCCAGCTCCCACTTGGCCTTTTGTCCTTGGAGAGGTAAAATACACTCCTGCAAATGTACTCCAGGAAGGGGTGTGATCTCTCCCATGCTACCCAGGGGACCTTCTCGCTGAATCTTATGGAACAATCCCTACCTGCTGCACTCTCTCCTGCTCTCTCCCTCTCCTTGACTTTGCTTAACAAAAAGGGTTCCCTCCCTTTCACGGCCCTGTGGCTTTCCTCTCCCCCAATTCACAGCTCTGAGGCTCACATCTTCCACATTCTCTCCCTCCAGTTGTGCAGATTGTTTTCTTAATTCTCAGATTATACCCCCAGTTATTCAAAATAGTTTGATGTTGGGGTGCCTGGGTGGCTTAGTTTGGTAAGTGTCTGCCTTCAGCTCAGGTCATGATCTCAGGGTCCTGGGATCGAGCCCCACATCGGGCTCCCTGCTCAGCGGGGACCCTGCTTCTCCCTCGGCTGCTCCCCCTGCTGTGTTCCCTCTCTGTGTCAAATAAATAAATAAAATCTTTAAAAAAAATAGTTTGATGTTGATCTAGCTGTGTTCAAGGGACAAGGCAAACTCAGGGGCCCCTACTACTCTGCCATCTTAGCTCCTCCCCCAACTAGGTGCAATTTAAATAAAGACTTTTAATAATCACCACCTTTGCAGCTTTTCAATATTCAAATTATTAATTTCCTGATTTCCTTAGGGAAGACACATTGCCATTGGTTCGTTTGTTTACATTCATTTGGACCAGGTCACCAGAGCAGAATAGGAAAATCGATGTGATCATGTTGCCCATTGGTCAAAATATCATGTGGTGATCTTCGCAGGATGTGCTTATGGATCTTCTCCACTCACTGTGAAAGAGATATAGGAGAAAAATATTTTACCCTTTACTCTGATTAGTGGGCTCAAGTACAAAGGATATTCTTTCAGAGCAATTTACTTGGTCTTTTGATTCTTGAATTGCAAATTTAAAGTCATGATGGTATCTTGATTTCTGTTTATGTGCTTCAGAAGCAATCAGAATGATCTGATAGCTCAGTCTTTGTACTCTTCATTCGTTCCATAATGGTCTATTGAACAGCCATTTAGGCTGGCCTCTTCCATTCAGGAGGCTGCAGGTTAGCTTTAGCAAACTCTCAGCTGTGTGTGCCGTGGACCACTTGTTTCCCATATTTCAATACTGTTGGGATCCTCTCTGCCTCTGAACCAAACCTGATGATATAACGAAAATCAGGTTCTCATACTTTGGGGACTTTGTTGCTTTCAATCATTCATGGTACCAATTGTTGCAGTTCAGTCATAATTACTGGTTTCAATTGCAGAAAAGACATTACAGTCCATTGAAGTCTTATGAGCCATAATAGGGTTACCAGATTTACTAAAAAAGAAACAAACAGAAGGTTAATTTTGTATTTCAGAAAAAAACAAAAAACAAAAAACATCGTGATGCTCTTCAGTGTATTATGTCATGCACTTAGGGAAAGGAGGATTTTCTTTGGTATTATATGAAATGTTGGGGGATGGATGAGCAGTTTACATTAATGTATTCACTTTAATATTCATATACTCCCAAATTTGTATTTTCCTGTTTTCTTCAATAATAAGGGATACATATGTGGTAGGCAGGATAAAGACATCCAGTTGAAATCTGAATTATTTTTTCTTTAATATGACAAAAAGGGATTTTGAGGATGTAATTAAAAATCTTAAGGTGGGGAGAGTATCTTGGATTTTTAAAAAAGTTTTTATTTTAATTCAAGTTAGTTAACATACAGCGTAATATTAGCTTTGGGTGTACAATACAGTGATTCAGCAATTCCATACGTCACCTATATACCACATCTTCTCTTTTTGGTGGTGGTGGGGAGGGAGGTAACACCTGACATTTATTTTTTTTCCCTCAAGTGTTTATTTAAATTCTGGTTAGTTAACGTGCAGTGTGATATTAGTTTCAGATGTAGAATGTAGTGATTCATCACTTAAACAGAACACCCAGTGCTCATTACAACAAGTGCCTTCCATAATCCCCATCACCTATTCAATGATACCCCCACTCACTTCCCCTCCCATAATCATCAGTTTGTGCTCTAATAGTTAAAAGTCTGTTTCCTGGGCGCCTGGGTGGCTCAGTTGGTTGCGCGACTGCCTTCGGCTCAGGTCATGATCCCAGGATCCTGGGATTGAGCCCCACATCGGGCTCCCTGCTCGGCGGGAGCCTGCTTCTCCCTCTCCCACTCCCCCTGCTTGTGTTCCCTCTCTCACTGTGTCTCTGTCAAATAAATAAAATCTTTAAAAAACAAAGATTTTTCCCTCAAAGAACCAGCTCCTAGTTTTGTTGTTCTGTTCTACTGTTCTTTTGGTTTCTATTTCATTGATTTCTGCTCTGATCTTTATTATTTCTCTTCTCCTCCTGGGTTTAGGCTTTATTTGCTGTTCTTTCTCCAGCTCCTTTAGGTGTAAGGTTAGGTTGTGTATTTGAGACCTTTCTTGTTTCTTGAGAAAGTCTTGTATTGCTATATACTTTCCTCTCAGGACTGCCTTTGCTGTATCCCAAAGATTTTGAACAATTGTGTTTTCATTTTCATTGGTTTCCATGAATTTTTTTAATTCTTCTTTAATTTCCTGGTTGACCCATTCATTCTTTAGTAGGATGTTCGTTAGCCTCCATGTATTTGAGTTCTTTCTGACTTTCCTCTTGTGATTGAGTTCTAGTTTCAAAGCATTGTGGTCTGAAAATATGCAGGGAATGATCCCAATCCTTTGGTACCGGTTGAGACCTGATTTGTGACCTAGGATGTGATCAATTCTGGAGAATGTTCCATGGGCAGTAGAGAAGAATGTGTATTCCGTTGCTTTGGGATGGAATGTTCTGAATATGTCTGTGAAGTCCATTTGGTCCAGTGTGTCATTTAAAGTCTTTATTTCCTTGTTGATCTTTTCTTAGATGATCTGTCCATTTCAGTCAGGGGGGTGTTAAAGTCCCCCACTATTATTGTATTGTTGTCAATGTGTTTCTTTGCTTTTGTTATTAATTGCCTTATATAATTGGCTGCTCCCATGTTAGGGGCATAGATATTTACAATTGTTAAATCTTCTTGTTGGATAGACCCTTTAAGTAGGATATAGTGTCCTTCCTCATCCCTTATTAGAATCTTTGGTTTAAAATCTAATTTGTCTGATGTAAGGATTACCACCCCAGCTTTCTTTTGGTGTCCATTAGCATGGTAAATGGTTTTCCACCCCCTCACTTTCAATCTGGGGGTGTCTTTGGGTCTAAAATGAGTCTCTTGCAGACAGCATATCGATGGGTCTTGTTTTTTTTTATCCAATCTGATAGCCTGTGTCTTTTGATTGGGGCATTTAGTCCATTTACATTCAGGGTAACTATTGAAAGATATGAATTTAGTGCCACTGTATTGCCTGTAACGTGACTGTTACTGTATATTGTCTGTGTTCCTTTCTTGTCTATGTTGCTTTTAGGCTCTCTCTTTGCTTAGAGGACCCCGTTCAATATTTCTTGGAGGGCTGGTTTCGTGTTTGCAAATTCCTTTAGTTTTTGTTTGTCCTGGAAGCTTTTTATCTCTCCTTCTATTTTCAATGACAGCCTAGCTGGATATAGTATTCTTGGCTGCATATTCTTCTCGTTTAGTGCTCTGAAGATATCATGCCAGTCCTTTCTGGCCTGCCAGGTCTCTGTGGAATGGTCTGTTGCCAATCTAATATTTCTACCATTGTAGGTTAAAGATCTCTTCTCCCGAGCTGCTTTCAGGATTTTCTCTTTGTCTCTGAGACTCGTAAGTTTTACTAGTAGATGTCAGGGTGTTCACCTATTTTTATTGATTTTGAGAGGGGTTCTCTGTGCCTCCTGGATTGTGATGCCTGTTTCCTTCCCCACATTAGGGAAGTTCTCTGCTATAATTTGCTCCAATATACCTTCTGCCCCTCTCTCTTTCTTCTTCTTCTGGGATCTCAATTATTCTAATGTTGTTTCATCTTATCGTATTGCTTATCTCTCAAATTCTGCCCTTGTGATCCAGTAGTTGTTTATCTCTCTTTCTCAACTTCTTTCTTTTCCATCATTTGGGATTCTATATTGCTGATTCCCTCTTTTGCCTCATTTATCCTAGCAGTTAGAGCCCCCATTTTTTATTGCACCTCATTAATAGCCTTTTTTATTTTGACTTGGTTAGATTTTAGTTCTTTTATTTCTCCAGAAAGGGTTTCTCTAATAACTTCCATGCTTTCTTCAAGCCCAGCTAGTATCTTTAAAATCATGATTTTGAAGTCTAGGTCCAACATCGTACTAATGTCCGTATTGAGTAGGTCCCTGGCAGTTGGTACTACGTCTTGTTCTTTTTGCTGAGGTGATTTTTCCCATCTTGTCATTTTGTCCAGAGGAGAATAGATAAATGAGAGAACAAAATGCTAACAGGGTAAGAACGTCTCCAGAAAATATACTCTAAACAAATCAGAAAAGACCTGAAACCAGGGGAAAAGAAAGGGAAAGACAGAAAAAAGAAAGAGAAAAAAAAAAAAAGAAAAAGAAAAGGATAAAAACAAGGAAAAACAGAACAAAACAAAAAAACAGAATATGATCAAATATGATCAGGCTGGTGCATCGATCAGTGCCACACACTAGATTTTCGGTGTATTTTGGTCTGTTAGAATAAAGTGCCTCCCAAAATTTTAATGAAAGAAAGTTATATATGTACAAAATAAGGGTTGATACAATGAAGGGATGGAATATGACTGTAAAGATGAAAATTATAAAAAGTATTATAAAAGGAATTGATAAGAAGTTGGTTGAAAAAAGAAAGAAGAGGATTTAAAAAGAAAGAAAGAAAAAAAAAGGGAGAGAATGTGATCAGGCAGGAGATTAGAACAAAGCCATATGCTAGAGATTTAGGGTATATTTTTATCTGTTAGAAGAAACTGTATCTCAAAATTTTAAAGAGAGAACAACTTTTATATATATGCCAAAAATAAGGGTAACTACTATGAAGGGATAGACTATGACTCTAAAAATGAAAAATAAAAATGTTTTTTTAAAAAAGAGATTGACAAGATGTTGGTTGAAAAAGGGAAAAAGAAAAATTTAAAAAAAAGTTAAAAAAATTAACTTTGAAAGACCAAATAATCATGGTAAAAAAGCCATGAATTCTATGTGCAGTATTCCCCTAGCGCTGGAGTTCTGCTGTTCTCATTGATCGGTAAACTTGATCTTGGCTTGCTGACTGTTCGTGCTGATCTTCTTGGGGAGGGGCCTGTTGCCATGGTTCCCAAATGTCTTTGCCAGAGGCGGAATTGCCCCACCCTTGTCGGTCCTGGCTAAGTAATCTGCTCAGGTTTGCTCTCGGGAGCTTTTGTTCCCTGCAAGCTTTCCGTACACCTGTGGAGGATGAGAGGGGAAATGGCGGGCTCCCAATCTCTGCCTGGAGGAGCCAGGAGCTCAGGACCCCGCTCCTCAGTGCGCCCCCAGAGAAAAGCAGTCAGTCACTCCCGTGTCCCCGGTCTCCGGCCGCACTCTGTGCTCACCCGGCCTG
Source organism: Callorhinus ursinus (assembly GCF_003265705.2). Lineage (NCBI taxonomy): Eukaryota > Metazoa > Chordata > Mammalia > Carnivora > Otariidae > Callorhinus > Callorhinus ursinus. Next base: position 180,963 of record NW_027397185.1, on the reverse strand, counting down.
TGACCGAGCGTTTCTATCTCTGGCACCTGACTCAGTGTGGAGTCTCCACCCAGCAGATTCCTGCGGTGTGCTCCCTCACCGCTCCTCCCGGGGGAGGAAGGGGAGTCTCCCCGGATCTGCCGCTTGTTGGGTCCCTGCTGGAGGAGCAGTGGCCTGACACTCACCAATCACAGTTTATGGCCACCCCGAGCTGAGAGCTTGCTCCTTGGCTCCGTCTCTGCAGCCGGCTTCCCCGCTCCGATACCTGGGAGCTCTGCCGCACTCAGGCACCCCCGGTCTTTCTGTGACCCCGAGGGTCCTGAGACCACACTGTCCCACGAGTGTTCCACCCCCGCTTAGCCACTGGAGCGACGTCCCTCAGCGGAGCCGACTTCTAAAAGTTCCAATTTTGTGCTCTGCTGCTCTATCACTTGCCAAAAGTGGTGGATGGAGGCCCCCTCCCCTGCCGTCTATCCTCCCAAATATCGCCTCGGATTCACTTCTCCACATGTCCTACCTTCCAGTAAGTGGTCGCTTTTCTGTTGAGAGAGTTGTTGCTATTCTTTTCTTCGATCTCCTGTTGAGTTCGTAGGTGTTGACAATGGTTTGATCCCTAGCCAGCTGAATTCCTGGGAGTAGACAAAATCCAGGTCTCCTACTCCTCTGCCATCTTGCTCCACCCCCCTGTAATGGATTGTTTATTTTTGTTTTTGAGTCTTATAAGTTCTTTATATATTTTATATACTAACCCTTTATCAAATATGACTTTTGCAAATATCCTCTACCATTCCATATGTGCCTTTTAGTTTTGTAATCTCTTTGACACTGTCCATAGGAACTTCTTTCTAGATATGTCTCTGGAAGCAAGAGAAATAAAAAAGAAAAATAAACTTTAAAAAACAGATTTGGGCAAATAAAGAAATAATTCTCTAAAAAAAAAAATACCAGTTGTGGATCTCAGATTAACAACAAAAATATAAGTTACTTTAGCATTCATAGATGCAATTAACCTGAATCTTAATATTTGTATTTAATTTGAAATAGTTGATTTTGTTACTTCAGTATTTATCTGTCATATTATAGAATTTATCTCGTAAATTTCATATATAATTGTTCTTTCTTTGAACTTGCCATAGTTTATTGTCATAGCATGTTTGTGAAGAAAATTTTATTACTCAAATCCAAAATCTACCTTTATTTAGCAAATTTATTTTAGCAAATTACACAGAAACACAGTATTAATGCTTCCTGAACATATATTCACACATGTTCTTTTACACTGATTCACATATATTAACATTTATTCTTTCCTGATCTTGTCATTCAACTTGAGAATCTCAATAATAAAATGAGATAATGTCACATACTTAGATAGTGTACTTCCTTGCAGTTTTGTCACTGTATTTTATCCTTTCCCCCTTTCTCCCCATCTTGTGAATGTTCAAAAAATCTTATTTTTTTTAATCCTTCAGGTAAAGAAGTTTCATCTACTTCTAATCAGGTAATAAAAATATTTTGTGTGATAAAGGTCAAAATACAGATTACTTTATTTAAAGATAGCTCTAGGTCTTGTAATTTCTGAATGAGCTTATCAATGTATCTTATGCTTTAAGTACTTTTATTTATCATTTTAATGTTGAAATAGAGAACATTAAAAAAAATAAAACATTATTTTAACTGATTTTAGTGACTGGCAATGTCTAATTGTTGACCCACTGTTACTGAAGTTTATTATTTTAATTTTCAAAGCTACCATAACAACAATAAGATGAAATAAATTTACACTTATAATTTGATTACTATAAAACATTAATTCTTTTGTTTTCCATGTTGTGTTCTAATAGTTAAGCCCAGGAGTTAACATTTATATTTACAAATATGGTGGAAATTAATAGACATAAAAATGTTTATTCCTTTTAATACTCCATCACAAGCATTTTATTGATTTAATTACAATATAGTATCTTAATGTTTTCATTTTTCTTTCATAGTCTATGCAACTGAGAATGTATTTAAGCTCAGAAATTTAATTTTACTTTGTCTTATGAAACTTGTTTTTTTATGTAGTTTGATTAATTACTCATTTGAGGTATGATTATTGCATATTTAATGTCTGTATATGTGTGACTTAACGTATACAACTACTTTCTTTTAGATATTCAGAAGGATAATAATATACTTCTTTTCTCTTTTGTTATTTGAAGTGAAATGAAAGCATAATGAATAGTAGCTCAGAGCACAGTCCATATTTGCTAAAATGAAGTCTGTAAGATATCAGGATTTGGAGAAAGGGCTTTGGATACCTGATGTGTAAGATCACTGTCAGACAAGAAGAAAGGAAGTGCAGTCACTAAGCTCAAATTTGATGGATGGTCTTGGATCCTTTATTTATTGTTATTATTGTTTTTGTGCTTGGCAGGAAAATGAGAATGGCAGTGGTTCTGAGGAACTGTGCTACTCCATCATTAGTCACAGACCTTATCGGAGGCCCTCCCTGAGCTCCAATGATGATGGTTATGAGAATATCGACTCTACCACAAAGAGAGTGAGGCCATTTAGAAATGGGTCAGAAACAGAATATGCCCTTGTCAAGAAGACTTGTGTTACTAGGCCTTCTTCCTGTACCCTTGAGCATGATTATGAACTTGTGCTTCCCCACTAGAAATCTCATGCTTCATCATCTTACACTAACAGAGATGATACAGAATAGTGACCTCCAGGGAAGTGTTTCTACATCTTTGGAACATGACGATTCTGTGGTTTGGGTTAAGCCATATAAATTGATATAAAGGTATAGAGTATTCTACATCTTTTTGTTTGTAAGGTTTGAAGACATGGAGATGATGGAACCTTCCTAGGGCAATGGACATCCATAGATATATGACCTAATATCCAATTCCAACACTGCTCTCCAAATTTCAAATGCCAAAAATTTCTGCTCATAATTATCTATTTCACTTTTGAGGTGTAATCTACTCAATAAAGTTTTAAAATATAAGACCAGTGACCAGACCCTTTGCTAACCTGATTTTTACTTAAATTTTTATTCTTTCATGTATTAGAAATTCTTGTTTGTAAATTGTGGTAAGAGTTCCAAGAATCAATAGATTTTGATATTGACTTTTCTGAGAGGGGAAGCTGAAAGTCATTAAAAAGGAAGAAAGTACATCAAGTTTAGTTACGCACTGTCTTTTTCTCCAATGGTAAATCAGAAGACTCTGTTCAAAGATCAGTAAGAAACAAAAACAAACAAACAAACAAACAAAAACCCAAAAGTAAACTTTGTGCGTATAGCTTTGTTCACAACATACTAGTTAATTTAATCTATTACTAGTTACCTCTGCTGAAGGATTGTAAAGAGTGTTTGGTCTTAAAATTCAGGCATATTGGGAGTTCTGGGAAGGTGGCAGAGTGGGAAGATCCTGAGATCACCTCACTCCACAAATACACTGAGATAATAGACACATTAGTGCAACTAACTCTGAAAAGGACCTGGAGACTGGCAGAACAGATTTTCCATAGTTAATTATCGAGAAGAGGCCATATCAGAAAAGGTAGGAAAGGCAGATACTTTGGGAAGCAAGTACCTGGCAGGACTAACCACAAACAAAAGGGACACCATAAGCACGGTGAAACAAGAAGATAAGACTTCCACACCAGGCACCCCAGATATGGAGAACCTGCACTAAAATGAGTCCCCCTAATATTTGGCCTTGATAACAAGTGGGGCTTAAATTGGTGAGTTTCTACAACCACTGGGCCTTAACTCCAGGTACTTTAAAAATAAGTGGCTTAGCTCCAGGAGAGCTGGAGGGCAGTAGAAAACTGAGTCTCCACCCTTAAAGAGATAGCATAAAAAAATAACCATGGAATCAGCAGTTTGAAAAGTGCCTAGAATACACAAGAGGAGATTTATTTACTAATCTCAAGTAAATAAATACTTCTCCAAGAACAAAAAGACACCATTTTCTAGATAGCAAGACATTTGTGGGGATTGGCAAGAATGGCCTCCACCTACCTTGCTAACACCATGCACCTCACCCACATATTCTCCTCCAGATCCACCCCAATCAGCCCACCGCATTCTGTAGGCCTCCCTCCAAAGTGACTACTGCCCAATACACCCTGGAAGCAACCCCAACAGGGACCAGCACCATTCAGAAGTGACTCCTGCCCTGGGGAGGGGGAAGATGATCAGACCAGTGCACCAGCAGTCCAAGCAGCTGAATCTTATACCCGGCAGCAGAGAGAGAGCACACTGCTAATCAGTGCAACTGCAGCTCTGGTGGGCAAACCAGGGCAGGCATCTAGCCTGTCTGGTCCCACCCACAAATGAAAGCTTTTCGTGGGACAATATAGGGAAGAGCACCCTGCAAGATGGTATGACTGCAGTCCCAATAAATGGACTGGGAGTAGGCATCTGGTCTGATGGCCAGATCAGCCCAGCAACAAAAGCCTCTTAGAGGGAAGCATAGTGAGAGGGCCCCGCAGTTCAGTGTGACTGTGGTCCCAGCAAATAGCCTGAGGCAGGCATCAGCTCTGAGTGCTGACATGCCAACCACAAGCCCATGGTGGCCCCAGACAGGCCCAATAACGGCACAGGAACGCAGGTTCCTAGTGTGTCAGAACATTGCAGCCAGCTGGACTGAAAATAAACATGGTTCAGCCACAAGAGTTGGGCACCTGCAACATACACAGGAGACACACCTCAGGTGCTTCGTCTGGTGAGTAGGGGATATTGTATGACAGGGCGCCATAGGATCTCTTCTTCATAAGGCCACTATTTTCAAGATCTGGAACAGAGCTGACTTTCCAAATACATAGAAACAAACAGAGTCAGACAAAATGAAGAAATGGAAGAATATGTCTCAAATAAAAGAACAGGGCAAAACCTGCAAAAGAGCAAAATGACACAGGATACACCTGACAAAGAATTCAAAGTAGTGGTCATAAATGTACTCACTGGACTTGAGAAAAGAGTGGAAAATATCAGTGAGATCTTCAACAAGGATATAGGAAATATAAAAATGAACTAGAAATAAAGAACACGATAACTGAAATTTCAAAATAAATACACTAAAGTGAATCACTAAAACATTAGAGGAAGCAGAAGAGCAGATCAGTGATCTGGAAAACAGGGTAATGGAAAGTAATAAAGCTGAATAGCAAATAAAAAAAGAATAATAAAAAAATAAAAAATACATTAAGGGAACTAGGTGGCATCATCAAACCTAATAACATTGGCATTATAAGGATCCCAGAAAGAGAAGACAGAGAGATGGGGGCAAAAAATTTATTTGAATAAATAATAGCTGAAATTTTCCCTAACCTCAAGAAGGAAACAGATATCCACATTCAGGAGGCACAGAGAGCCCCCAACAAAATCAACCCAATGAGGTCCACACCAAGACACATAACAATTAAAATGGTAAAGAGTAATGATAGAGGGATGCCTGGGTGGCTCAGTTGGTTAAGTGTCTGCTTTCAGCTCAGGTCATGATCCCAGGGTCCTGGGATCAAGTCCTGCATAGGACTCCCTGCCCAGTGGGGAGTCTGCTTCTCCCTCTGCCTGCCCCTCCTCCTGCTTGTGCACTCGCTCTGTCTCTGACAAATAAATAAATAAAATCTTAAAAAAAAAGTAGTGATAGAGAACTTTTAAAGCAGCATAGAAAAGTTACAAACAAGGGAAAGCCCATAAGGTTATCAGCAGATCTTTTTTGTTTTATGTTATGTTAGTCACCATACAATACATCATTAGTTTTTGATGTAGTGTTCCATGAGTCATTGTTTGTGTATAACACCCAGTGCTCCATGCAGAACGTGCCCTCCTTAATACCCATCACCAGGCTAACCCATCCCCCCACCCCCCTCCCCTCTAAAACCCTCAGTTTGTTTCCCAGAGTCCATAGTCTCTCATGGTTCATCTCCCCCTCCGATTTCCCACCCTCATTTTTCCCTTCCTTCTCTTAATGTCATCCATAGTATTCCTTATGTTCCACAAATAAGTGAAACTATATGATAATTGACTTTTTCTGCTTGACTTATTTCACTTAGCATAATCTCCTCCAGTCCCATCCATGTTGATGTAAAAGTTGGGGATTCATCCTTTCTGATGGCTGAGTAATATTCCATTGTATATATGGACCACATCTTCTTTATCCATTCAATCAGCTGATCTTTTAACAAAAACTTTACAGCAACAAGAGAGTGGCATGATAGGTTTAAAGCCCTCAAAGGAAAAAAAAAAGAATAAAAAAGAAAAACTTGCATCCAAGAATGCCCAGCAAGGTCATTATTCAGAGTAGAAGGGGATATAAAGTTCCCCAGACAAACAAAAGTTAAAGGGGTTTTTCACCACTAAACCAGCATTACAAAAAACATTAATGTGGATTATTTGAGTGGAAAGAAAAGACCATAATCAAGAGTAAGAATATTATAAAACGAAAACATTTAAAAGGTAATGCAAACATATAAAAAAAGTAGTAGACTAATGATTATAAAATCAGTATGGTGGTTAAAGCACAAAGGCAGTAAAATCAATTATAAATACAAAAATCAGTCAAAGAATACACAAAATAAAGAATGTAAACTATGAGATCACATTCATAAAACATGGGGAGGGGAGTAAAAATTTAGTGCTTTTAAAATGGGCTCAAACTTAAGTGACCATCAACATAATATAGACTGCTATATTCATGAGATGTTATATGTGAACCTAATGGTAAACACAAATAAAAAACCTATAACAGACACATAAGAAATTTAAAGGATTCCAAGCTTATCACTAAAGAAAGCAAAAATAAAGGACAGAGAAGAATTACAAAAACAACCATAAAACCAGAAATAAAATTACAATAAGTACATACCTATTGATAATTACTTTGAATCTAAGTGAACTAAATGCTCCAGTCAAAAGACAGGGTGTTTGGCAGAGACATGAACAAACATTTCTCCAAAGAAGAAGTACAGATGGCCAACAGACACATGAAAAGATGATCAATATCATTCATCATCAGGGAAATATGAATTAAAACTACAATGAGGTATTATCTCACATCTATCAGAATGGCTAACACACACACACACACACACACACACACACACAGAGGAAACAAGTGTTGGTGAGGATGTGGAGAAAAAGGAACGCTCACGTATTGTTGGTGGGAATGCAAACTGGTGCAGCTAGTGTGAAAAACAGTATAGAGTTTCCTCAAATAATTAAAAATAGAATACCATATGATCCAGTAATTCCACTACTGGTTATTTTCCCAAAGAATGCAAAAACACTAACTTGAAAAGATATCTGCACCACCCCTATATTTATTACATGTTATTTACAAAAGCCAAATTATGTAAGCAGCCCTAGTGTCCATCAGTAAGTGAATGGATAAAGATGTGATATATATATATATACATATATATATATATAATGTTAGAATAGTACTCATCCATAAAAAAAGAACGAAATCTTGTAATTTGCAACAACATGGGTAGCTCTGGAAATTATAATACTTAATGAAGTAAGTTGGTCATCTTATTTGGATGCTGAAAAGTTCAAATAACCTCTTGCTAAGTAGTAAGATTAGACTGACAAAAATTTGTATCCTACAGACATCCTTTTCCCTAAGTGATTCTTGATGAACTATACACTAGTGAACACATGTCTTAATTACTTCCTTGGGGTTCTTTGCCCCAGTGACCTCAGCCAAGTAAACATATTATATATCCCTCTTCCTTACTTCCTTATATTCTCATTTTAGAGACAAGGGAGAGTCTATTCCAAGAGTAGACTCATTTTCTCTTTGCTGGCATCTGCTTTTCGACTTCAGGTAAACAATGTCAGTGACAATGCCCTTATTTCTCTTCATATGTATGTGTCCATAGATCTCGTGACAAGAGGCTCATGGAAAATAAAGCAATCACTTATTTATGGCTCTTTTGTAATAAATACATAATTGAATAAAGTTTTATATTATTAACTAGATATAAGGGAAGCTCATACGATTTTTTTTCAGTATTTTACCAGATATATGTTTCTCTTATGTCAATTAATTGAATGAATTATTTGCACATAGATCCAAAACTACCAATCTGTTCACTCTATGTCATGGAGGGTGTGCTAACTTGAAAACAATATTATTTGGATTTCATGTAAATATTTTAAATAATTTTGTCCTTTTCCAATATATGAATGTTATCATGTAGGCAAAATGTGTCACACAACACATTTATAGTTCAATTAAATTTTCAGAAAGTATAAACCAATTAAAAAATATTAGGAAAGTAAAATATGGATGGTGTTCATTGTGAGTACACCAACATAATCCATTTTAAAGTGGTCAAATGTACTTTCATTTCCCCGCCTATTCTATATTATGATCATGTTTAAGGAATTTCTTTGGCAATAAGGATCTGGCAGATGGGACCTTCCGACAAAGCTCCGAGCATGCTGCAACATATATGAAGTCCTTAGCAACATTCAGAATGAAAATTTCTGTTCTCAATTTTTCAAAATATGGGATATATATGCTTATTTGAAGGCAGAGGTAAAAGAAAATGGGAGTAGTCAAGGTCCCAGACAATGTAAATGTATAAAATAAGCAAATGACAAAAATCCTAAGGAAGGCAGGGAGAAAATATTAATGTAGGCATAAGAGAGGGGTGAGGGTTTAAATTTTAAGTGATTATTTATGGTTCAGAGAGGAATGTGCTTTCTTTGCATCTTTTAGGTTGGCACCCAGGAAAGATGATGACAGATTTCTATTCAGTCTCATATATGCAATGAAAAGTAATGGTTATTCCTAATACCAGCTCCTTTGGTGGATTTTTCCTGTTGGGCTTCTCTGAGCAGCCTCTGTTAGAGATGACCCTTTTTGGTATCACTGTGGTTTTCTACTCGCTGACTCTGCTTGGCAATATGGCCATCATTATATTGGCTCATCTGGATCCCCGGCTCCACACCCCAATGTATTTTTTCCTCACCCACTTGTCTTTAATGGACCTCTGCTACACCACCAGCACAGTCCCCCAGCTGCTGTTCAACCTGCAGGGCCCAGGAAAGATAATAAGCTATGGTGGCTGTGTTGGTCAGCTGTACGTGTCCTTGGCCATGGGTTCCGCAGAATGCATTCTCCTTGCAGTCATGGCTGTGGACCGCTATATGGCAGTATGCCGGCCTTTGCACTATGCCATTCTCATGCATCCACACATCTGTTGGCAACTGGCAGCCACCACCTGGCTGACTGGCTTGGCTAGCTCACTGGTACAGACTGTGCTCATCACGCGGGTTCCTCTTTGTGGAAGGAATGTCATAGACCATGTCTTCTGTGAAGTACCAGTTCTCCTCAAACTGGCTTGTGTGGATACCACATTTAATCAGATGGAACTCTTCCTGGTCAGTGCGCTTTTACTCCTGGTGCCTCTCACTCTCATTCTTATTTCCTACAGCTGCATTGGTCAGGCTGTGTGGAAGATCAAGTCCCATGAAGGTCGCCAAAAGGCCCTAGGGACTTGCTTCTCCCATCTGGTGGTGGTGTTTCTCTTCTATGGCACTGCTATGGCCGCTTATCTGCAGCCCACGGCAGCCACCTTCCAGAACCAGGACAAGTTCATGGCCTTGCTCTATGGAATTGTCACCCCAGCTCTAAATCCCTTCATCTACACATTACGTAACAAAGACATGAAAGGGGCACTGAGGAAGATGATAGGGAAAGATTAAAGAAAAAGGAGTTTGAAGAGATGATGGAAACTGGAGGACTGCTTAATGCAAACAATTCATGAGATGCTTTTAATTCTGAAGAAATTGGTCAAGTTTATTTTATTTCTGAGTAGCCAAACTCCTGTGTCAGAATTCATTTAATCATAGTATTATATTTTTACAGCTTATTTACAAGGATTAGGTAAGTGAGAAGTTCACCTACGTCTATCTTCAGTCTACCAATAACTAGCTACATAACAATGGTCAACTCGTAATTTCTTTTATTGTCATTATTATTTTCAGTGGGTATAAAAATACCCATCTTACAGAGCTGAGAGTCTATTTTGAAGATGGAGTTAGACAAAGTAGTGTTTTATCACCTGAAAATATAAAACATGAGCAATTCTACATATAATTTTGGGGGATTACTTTAATTTTAGATAGTTTATTTAGAAGTATACAATCTCCAAGTCGGTAGGGACCTTAGAGGACATCTGGCTTTATCTACTATACAAATTCCTGTCAAATAACTTTGAGTAGTAGTCATTCAAGGTTGTTTGCATATTGTTTGAATAAAATGTTTTATCCCACGGTTTGAAATACATGCTTATTATGCTTTTTTTTTTCAGTTAGATTGAACTGGAAATTTGCCTTTCTACTAATTCAATGTTATTGATTTGGTCTTTGGCCTGCAGAGCCAGAAAAAAAAAATGTCCCTTGAAAATATAATCTTCCCTTTACCTAAACATTTTCAACATATGGAATAGACCACAAGTCTTCCTTAATTTACAATGGGATTACACCCCAATAAATCCATCATAAACTGAAAATATTTTATGTAAAAAATGCACTTTATACATTTGACCTATTGGACACTATTGGACATCATAGCTTAGCCTAACATACCTCAAGCACCCTCAGAACACTTACAATAGCCTACAATTGGGCAAAATCATCTAACACAAAGCCCATTTTATAATAAAGTGTTACATATCTCATGTAGTTTATTTAATACTACACTGAAAGTAAAATGCTTGTATGGGTACAGAATGGTTGTGAATGTATCAGTTCTTTACCCTCGTGATCATGTGGCTGACTGGGGGCTATGCCTTGGCTTGCTGTTGCTGCCCAGCATCATGAGACTACATGTTATCCTGACAAATATCAAAATTTAAAATTTGAAGTATGATTTCTATGAATCACTCTTGCACCATTGTAAATTCAAGAATTTTTAAGTCAAATCATTGTAAGTCTGGATTGTCTGTATATGGTGTACAACTTCTTTGAATGAATGCATAATTATTTAAACTATTTCTTTGGCGCCATGATGCCAACTCTTCTCACAATCCTGGTATTTATTTTTAAAATTTAATTAAAAATTTTGCAAAAGTCTGTTTCAACAAATCAACTTTGTTGATCAAGTTGATGTATACGGACATAGTAAGGCGGGCTGAATTTGTATTTTACATCCCATGAATATATTTTGCTAAAAGCGAACCTGACCAAAAAACTGGGAGGTTACTTTCTAGTTAAATCCTATAGGCATTCCTCTCTGTCTTTGTAGAAAGGAAAATAGCTCTAATGTCACTGACAGGCAATAGGCTGCCACATGCACTAAGAGTAAGCAGTAGCCATTATGAATTACATCCCTACTCCATAGGAGTAGTACTTTCAGGACTGTTCATAGCTCCGAAGACTTCACATGTTACTGAAGTTCTTTTGTCACTTTCCCAATGAGTATTCTTTTTCAGTATAGAAACCATTATGTCCCTGTAAAATACACAATAAAGCAAGAAAAAAGACTAAAACTTTTCCCCCTCCCCTTGGCTGCCTCAACCAGAAACACATGAGACATCTGTGAATCCTCTCTTCTCTCACTTTCCTTATCCAATCAACCATCATATCCATGGATATGTCTCCTTAGTGTTCTTCAAATTAGTTTACCATCATTTCTAGTCTAACTTAAAAGAGAGTGTCATTTGCTTACAATAGGCTATATAAATACTTGTTGAATAATGGAATGAATCAAATAAATAATGATTAGCTTCAATAAATTGGTCAGGTAACAATGCTATATTAAACATAAATAAACATTTATATAACAATGCTACCTTAAACACACTCCTTATATACCAGCAATAACAAGTTAAGGCTAAAACTCAGTTAGTTATTTCATAATTTTGAATTGTGCATTAACCATGTTTTTCCTTATCTTATATTGACCTGGGCCATTAGTAGAGAGCAGAATGGCAAGCAATCTTTTTTTTGTTTTTAAGTCTTAAAAGTAATGTGTTCAAGTTTTTTCCACTAAGTATATTATTAAAAGTTGGTTTTGGCATATATTTCTTAATAGATACAAGAATTTCCATTTCATTTCTGGTTTTCTGAGATTTAAAAAAAATCACAAGTTGCCATTGAACTCTACCAGATGCTTTTTTCCCCCCTGTATTTACTTAAAAAATTTTGTGAAATTTTTCTTTTAGGCTATTATTCTAATGAATTGTATCTTATATTTACTGTGATTGACTCATCTTTGCAAAACTTGTATAAACTCTATTTGATAATAATTTAAAAAGGTTTACTTGGATTTAATAAATATTTCATTTATGTATTTTCAGTGTTAATAAGTGCTCATAATTTTTTAAACTAATACTTTTCTAGAAATATAATTCTTATGATCAGTGAAGAATATCATAGAACACTCTACTTCTGAAGACAATTAAAATGAGAGAGAGAGATTACAATGGGGGTTTACAGACAATGCAAAACTGACAGTATTGAGAGGGACTTATCCCCAGAGGAAGTTGCATTTAATATAAAACCTATATAGGACAGTGGAGTGAGTTTTGGTGCAAGGAAGAGGAACTCTGTGCAATTACAGTTTAAATGTTAGATGGGCTAAGTTTCTTAGGCAAAAAGTAGTCTGGTAGGTTGGTGGCTCAATGATACAATTAGAAATCATTTAAGTATGGGGGGAAGAGGGACTTTACATATAAGAGAAATCATCTTGGATGGTTTAGATAAAATGACTCTAATGTCTAATGAAGATATATCTACCATTTTGAGTGGGAATCTGGGAATACAGAAGGGATGGTGGGGCATCAAGAAATTAGCCTCAAGGGGAAGCATGTTCCCCATTGAAAGACAAAGGGAAGGAGCAAGCGTCATCCATGTAGAGGGTGATTGAGAACTGTGGATGCAGCTGCTCTGGGCATGCTATAGGGATGTTGCTACTCTCAGAGATGTATTTAAACAGAGACAGAGTAGGGAGAAATTATCCTGATGGCTTTCCTTCTAAATTTGTTCATGTCTTCCTGGTGCCTTGAATTGCCTAGACTCAGGAACTTCAACTAGAATTCAGCAAGCAAATAAACCTGAGTTATAGTCCATAGGGATCAGCTTTCCCTAGCAGAGAGCAGAGATTAAAGAAGGGTAGATAACTGATATTCGGCCAAGTGGAGAAACCGTTTTCCACAGTGGCTGTACCAATTTGGCATTCCCAACAACAGGGCATGAAAATTCCTTTTTCTCCACATCTTCATCAGTACTTGTTATTTCTTCTCTTTTTGATTCTAGTGATTCTGACAGGTGTAAAGTGATATCTCATTGTGGTTTTGGTTTTGATTTGCATCTCCCAAATGGAAAGTGATGGTGAACATCTTTTCATGTGTTTATATGTCTCTGGAGAAATGTTTATTCCTATTTCTCCTCATTTTTAAATTGGATTATTTGTTTTTTGGGTGTTGAGTTGTATAAGTTCTTTGTATATTTTGGATACTGACCCTTTCTCAGATATGTCATTTGCAAATATCTTCTCCCATTCCATAGGTTGCCGTTTAGTTTTGTTGACTGTTTCCTTTGATGTGCAGAAGCTTTTTATCTAGATGAAGTGCCAATTGTTCATTTTGACTTTTTTTCCCTTGCCTCAGGAGACTTACCTAGTAAGAAGTTGTTACAGCTGATGTCAAAGAGGTTGCTGCCTGTGGTCTTTTCTAGGATTTTAATGGTTTCCTGTCTCAAATTTAGGTCTTTAATCTAATTTGAATTTATTTTTGTGTATGGTATAAGAAAGTGGTCCAGTTTTGTTTTTTTGCATGTTGCTCTCCAGTTTTCCCAACACTATTTGTTGAAAAGACTGCTTCCTACTGGATGTTCTTTCCTGCTTTGCTGAAGATTAATTGACCATATGGTTGTGTGTGTTTATTTCTGTATTTCTGTTTTTTTTTATTCTGTTCTATTGATCTATGTGTCTATTTTTGTGCCAGTATCATACTGTCTTGATCACTACAGCTTTGTAATATACTTTTAAGTCAGGAATTGTGATGTCTCCAGCTTTTCTTTTCTTTTTTAAGGTTGTTTTGGCTATTTGGGGTCTTTTGTGGTTCCATACAAATTTGAGAATTGTTTATTCTAGTTCTGTGAAAAATGCTGGTGGTATTTTGATAGAGATTGCATTAAATGTGTAGATTGCTTTGGCTAATTAGACTTTTAAAAAATATTAAAATATTTGTTCTTCCAATCTATGACCATGGAGTCTTTCCATCATGTCATCTTTAATATCTTTCATCAATGTTTTTTTACTTTTCAGAGTACAGGTCTTTCACCTCTTTGGTTAGGTTTATTCTTGGGTATCTTACTATGTTGGGTGCAATTGCAAATAGCATTGTTTTCTTATTTTTTCTTCCTGCTGCCTCATTATTAGTGTATAGAAATGCAACAGATTTCTGTACATTAATTTTGTATCCTGCAACTTTACTGAATTTGTTTATCAGTTCTAGCAGTTTTTTGGTGGAGAATTTCAATTTTTCTATAAAGTGTTATATGTCATCTGCAAATAGTGGAAGTTTTACTTCTTCCTTATTGTTTTAGATGACTATTTATTTATTTATTTATTTATTTATCTGATTCCTGCAGCTAGGACTTCCAATACTATGTTGAATAAAAGTGTGAGAGTGGACATCTTTGTTTTTTCCTGATCTTAAGGGAAAAGCTCTCAATACTTCCCCATCGAGGATATTAGCTGTGAGTTTTTCCCATATGGCCTTTATTATGTTGATATATGTTCCCTCTAAATCTACTTTGTTGAGGGATTTTTTAAAATCATAAATGGATGGTATAATTCATCAAATGCTTTATCTGCATCTATAGAAATGATCAGATGGTTCTTATCCTTTCTCTCATTGATGTGATGTATTACATTGATTGATTTGCAAATATTGAACCACCCTTGCAACCCAGGAATAAATACCACTTGATCATGGTGAATGATGTTTTTAATGTTTGTTGGGTTTGGTTTGCCAGTATTTTGTTGAAAATTTTTGTATCTCTGTTCATCAGGGTTATTGGCCTGTAGTTTTTGTTTGTTTGTTTTGTGGAGTCTTTATCTGGTTTTGGTATCAGGGTAATGCTGGTCTCAGACTGAATTTGGAGGTTTTCCTTCCTTTTCTATTCTTTGGAACAGTTTGAGAACAATAGGTATTAACTTTTCTTTAAATGTTGGGGTAGAATTCACCTGTGAATATATCCGGTCCTGGATTTTTGTTTGTTGGGAGATTTTTGATTAGTCATTCATTTTCTTTGCTAGTTATTGATCTGTTCAAGTTTTCTATTTCTTCCTTTTTCAGTTTTGGCAGTTTATATGCTTCTAGGAGTTTACCTATTTCTTTTAGGTTGTCCAATTTGTTGGCAAATTGTGATTTTATGTAATCAAATCCTTTATTATTTTTTCTTAATATATCTTGCTACAGGTTTATCAATTTTATTAATTTTTTCAAAGAACCACCTCCTGGTTTCATTGATTTTTAAAAAATTTCTGTATCATTTATTTGTGCTCTAATCTTTATTATTTCCTTCCTTTTGCTGGTTTTGGGTTTTGTTTGTTGTTATTTTTCTAGCTGCTTTAGGTACAATGTTAGATTGTTACATGTGGTTTTTCTTGTGTCTTGAGATAGACCTGTCTTGCTATATACTTCCCTCTTAGAACTATTTTTGCTGCATCCCAAAGTTTTGGGACCATAGTGTCTTCATTTCCATTTCTTTCCATGTACTTTTTAATTTTTTCTTTTATATCCTGGTTGACTCATTCATTGTTTAGTAGTGTGCTACTTAACCT
Source organism: Callorhinus ursinus (assembly GCF_003265705.2). NCBI lineage: Eukaryota > Metazoa > Chordata > Mammalia > Carnivora > Otariidae > Callorhinus > Callorhinus ursinus. Next base: position 165,175 of record NW_027397185.1, on the reverse strand, counting down.
CCATTTTTTGTTGCCTTTTGGGATTTTTTTCTTGTGGTTATCTTCTGGTTTCAATGTATTATCAGAAAAGATTCATGAGATGACTTTGATCTTGAATTTGTTGAGGCTGGTTTTTCAGGCTAATATGTGATCTATTCTGGAGAATGTTCTGTGTGCACTTGAAAATAATGTGTATTCTGCTGCTTTAGGATGGAACGTTCTGATTATATCTGTTAAGTACTTTTTGTCTAGGGGGTTATTCAAAGCCATTGTTTCCTTGATTTTCTGTTTAGATGATCTGTCTATCAATGTAAATGGATTGTTGAAATCCCCTAATATTATTCTATTATTATTAATTAGTTCCTTTATGTTTGTTATTAACTGTTTTACATATTTGGGTTCTCCTATGTTGGGTGTGTGAATATTTACAATTGTTTATATCTTCTAGTTTGATTGTCCCCTTTATTATTTTATAGTGTCGTTCTTTTCTCTTGTTATGATCTTTATTTTAAAGTGTATTTTGTTCAAAAGAAGTATTGCTACTCTGGCTTTCTTTTTACATACATTTTTATGATAAATACTTCTCCATCTCCTCATTTTCAATCTGCAGATGTCTTTAGGTCTAAGATGAGTCTCTTATAGGCAACATACAGATGGGCCTTTTTTTTTTCTTTTTTTATCTATTGTGTCACCTTATTTCTTTTGATTGGAGCATTTAGTCAATTTACATTCAAAGTAATTATTGATAGATGTGCATTTATTGTCATTTTCTTATTTTGTGGTTGTTTCTGAAGATTTTCTCTGATTCTTGTCTTTCTTTCATACTTGCTGATTTTCTTCAGTGATATATTTTGATGTTTTTCTCTTTATTCTTTGTGTATTTATTAGTAGTTTTTGATATATGGTAACCATTAGATTTGTATATAAACTTTTCTACTTATATTAGTCTATATTAAGTTGATGGTCATTTAAGTCTTTGCTCTTCCTCTCCTCACATTTCATGTATTGTTATAGTTTATAATTTTTTAAATTTTAATTTAAATTTATTTTTATATCCTTTTATTTTATGAGTTCCTTGACTGATTTTTTACAGAAGTATTTATTTTTACTGCTTTTGTGTTTCTTAACTTTATTCTGCCACTTTTGGCTTCTCCTTTCCACTCAAAGAGTCCCCTTTAATATTTCTTGCTGGACTGGTTTAGTGGTCATGAACTCCTTTATTTGTGTTTGTCTGGGAAACTCTTTATCTCTCCTTCTGTTTTGAATTATATGCTTGTTGGATAGAATATTCTTGGCAGCAGATTTTTCCCATTCAGCATTTTGAATGCATCATGCCACTCCCTTCTGGCTTTCAAAGTTTGTGTTGAGAAATCTCCAGCTAGCCTTATGGGTTTTTTCTTGTAAGTTCCTATTTTCTTTTGTCTTGCTGCTTTAAATTTTATTCTTTATGTCTATATTTTGCCATTTTGATATATCTTGATGTGGATCTGCTTTTGTTGATTTTGATGAGAGTTCTCTGTGCCTCCTGGATCTAGATATCAGTTTCTTCCCCAGACTATGGAAGTTTTCACAAATTATTTATTTAAATAAATGTTCTGCCTCCTTTTCTCTCTCTTCTGGGACTCCTATAATAAGGATGTTATCACACTTGGTGGAATCACTGAGTTCCCTATTTTTGTTTTACATAATTCTTTTCTCTTTCTTTTTTTTCCCAGCTTGATTACTATCCATTGCTCTGTCTTCTAGACCATGAATTCATTCCTCTGCTTCTTCCAGCCTACTATTCATTCCATCAAGCAATTTTCTCCTTTTGTTTATTAAGCCCTTTATCTCCACTACATCTCTGTGGTAAGGGTCTTACTCATGTCCTTCACTCTTCTCAAGACCATTTGAATATCCTGATGATCACTGGTTTAAATTCTCTGCCAGGCTTGTTACTTATATCTGTTTTGCTTCGATTTCTCATGGCCTTGTCCTCTTCTTTCATTTGGGATAAATTTGTCTCCCTCCTCATTTTATCTGCCTCTCTGTGTCTTTTTGTCTGTGTTAAGAAATTCAGCTATGTCTTCTGCCCTTGAAAGTCAGATTTTATGCAGAAGAAGTCCTGAAGTGCTCTACGGTGTAGTGTCTCCTGTTCATCAGAAACTAGCACTTCAGAAGAGTTCCTATGTGTCTTGTTTACACCCTGCTCTTGTGTCTGAGTCACTTTTCCTTTCAGTGCAATCATCTGTACTGATTCTTCGCCTGTTTCAGGCTTTGTTTGCTCTTTGTGATGTTAATGGGACCCAGGCATGCCAGCTCTTGGGGGATGTGCCCGCTGGGGAACTTTGAATCAGGTTGTCAATGTTAGCAAAATTTGTGTTGGGCCACCAGTCCTATGCTGGGTCACCTGAGATGCTGCAGTGGCTGGGAGCTGCACACTAGGTGACAATTCCATTGTATATGTGCAATACAGGTCATGTATATATATGTATATTACATATAATCTATTTGGTAGGAGTCTACAGATCCCTTTGAGATAATGATTTGATTTCTTTTGGATAAATACCTAGACATAGGAGTGGCTGGGAGCTGCACACACAAGTCTTGGTGTAGCATGTGGTGACAGCTGTGTACCTGGCAGCTGGGCTGTGTGCAGATCTTTAACAAAATTTGTCCTCAGCCCAGGGCCAAGGCTGTCAAGCTTGGAGTATTTGAGTTCCTAGGAACACTTGTGGATGTGACACGGTGCTAACAGGATAGGTAGCAAGTGTTTGTCCAGTACAATTTACCACTTATAGCCCTGTGTTTATGCTGGGGTCAGGGAAGGAAAATGGTGCCTTCCTGCTCCCTCATTTTTGAAGAAGACCTGCAACAAGCTCCAAAATCAGTAAGACAGATTTGTCTCTCATTTGCTCCCAGCATTGTGTAAATTGCTCTTTGTTATGTTATCTCCCTGTGCAGGCTGCTGTCTCTTTAAGGATGGTGACCCAGCTCTCATTCACACTCTCTGCTTGCCCAGTGCTGAGTCAGCTGACACTGAATGCTCCAGGCTCCATGTCCCAATGGTTATACAGACCCATGGAATTCAGGCCCTCTGGTTTTCAAAGCCATATCTCATGGGAATTAGTTTTCTCCATGTGAGCTTCCTGGTGTAAGGGCCTGTTTCTCTGCCCTTTCCATGCATGCAACTCCCTTCCTCCAGCAGGCAGTCTCCCTCTGCCTTTCTGACCTTCCTAACCTTTTAAATGCAGCTTCTTCTTTATATTTAGTTGTGGAGTTTGTACTTCCAGTCTTCAGATTACTCTCTGGTTCCCTGACTTGGATATGGATGATATCTACATATAAATGTGGGACAGGGTGAGCTCAGGATCTTCCTACTCATCATCTTCCCAAGTTCCTCCCTATACTGATTCAGTAAAATATTTAAACTGAGACTCTGAAATCAGATTTTTAAAATTCCACAAATAAGTGAGATCATATACTGTCTGTCTTTCTCTGATTTATTTGGCATAATGCCCTAAAGGTTCATCTATATTGTCACAAATGGAGTGATGTCCTTCTTCCTCACGGTGGAATAATATTCCATTGTATATGTGCAATACAGGTCATGTATATATGTGTATATTATATATAATCTATTAGGAGTCTACAGATCCCTTTGAGATAATGCTTTGATTTCTTTTGGATAAATACCTAGACATAGGATTGCTGGATCATAAGGTTGTTCTATTTTTTAATTTTTTAAAGACTATCCAGGTGCCTCAGAAAATTAAAAATAGAGCTACCCTATGACCCAGGAATTGCACTCTTGGGTATTTACCCCAAAGACACAGATGTAGTGAAAAGAAGGGCCATATGCACCCCAATGTTCATAGCAGCAATGTCTGCAATAGCCAACCTGTGGAAAGAGCCAAGATGCCCTTCAACAGATGAATGGATAAAGAAGATGTGGTCCATATATACAATGGAATATTACTCAGCCATCAGAAAGGATGAATACCCAACTTTTACATCAGCATGGATGGGACTGGAGGAGATTATGCTAAGTGAAATAAGTCAAGCAGAGAAAGTCAATTATCATATGGTTTCACTTATTTGTGGAACATAAGGAATAGTATGGAGGACATTAGGAGAAGGAAGGGAAAAATGAGGGGGGGGGGGAATCGGAGGGAGAGACGAACCAGGAGAGACTATGGACTCTGAGAAACAAACTGAGGGTTTTAGAGGGGAGGGGTGGGGGGATGGGTTAGCCCAGTGATGGGTATTAAGGAGGGCATATCCTACCGGGAGCACTGGGTGCTATACGAAAACAATGAATCGTGGCTCACTACATCAAAAACTAATGATGTATTGTATGACGACTAACATAACATAATAAAATTAAATAATAAAAAAAGAATATCCATACTGTTTTCCATACTAGCTGTACCAGTTTACATTTCCACTGATAGGACATCAAGTTTCAGTTTTCTCCACATTCTTACCAACATTTATCACTTTTCTTTATGATGATAGACATACTAACAGGTGTCAGGTGATATCTCATTGTGGTTTTGATGGGATTGCTCTGATGATTAGTTATGTTGAGTAACTTTTCATATACCTGTAGCCCATTTGGATGACTTCTTTGGGGAAAAAAAGTCTATTCAGGTCCTTTGCCCATTTTTTAAATGAGTTCTTTATTTTGTTATGTAGTTCTATGAGTTCCTCATACTTTGGTATTAACCCCTTATCAGATATATGGTTTGTAATTTTTTTTTCCAATTCTGTAGGTTGCCTTTTAACTTTGTTAATTGTTTCTTTTGCTCTGTAGAAGCTTTTTACTTTGGAATAGTCCCACTTGTTGAATTTGCTTTTCTTGATTGTGCTTTTGGAGCTATAGCCAAAAAATAATTGTCAAGATCTACATCAAAGAAATTCCTTCCTATGTTTTCTTCTAGTAGTTTTATGGTTTTAGATCTTATATTTACATTTCTAAAAGATTTATTTATTTATTTTAAAGAGAAAGAGAGTGGGAGAAGGACAGAGGGAGAGGGAGAGAAACTTAGTCTGTGTTAAGCAGAGTCTTATGCAGGGTTCAATCTCATGACCCTGAGATCATGACTTGAGCTGAAACCAAGAGTCAGACACTTAATCAATTGTGCAAACCAGGCACTCCCATTTACATTTTTAATATATTTAAAACAAAGTTTAATGAACTTTTCCAAATATAGATCTTGAATATATTTTCTTAGATTTATATCTAAGTATTTCACTTTTGGGGGTGCTAATGTAAATGGAATTGTGTTTTGAATTTTATTTTATTTTTTTTGTGTTTTGAATTTTAAATTCCACTTGTTCAATGCTGGTTTAGGGAAAGTGTTTGACTTGTATGTTAACCTGCATATTGTAACATTGCTATAATCACTTATTTGTTCCAGGAGGATTTTTTTTCTTATTGTTAATTTGTTTGGATTTTTTATGTAGATGTTAAGTCATTTACAAACAAAAACAGTTTTATTTCTTCCTTTCCAAAGCTTACATCTCTTATTTCCTTTTCTTGTCTTATTGCATCACCTAAGATTGCCAGTACAATGTTGAAACAGAGTTTTGTTCCTGATCTTGGTAGGAAAGTTTCTAGTTTCTAGCTATTAAGTGGATTGTTAGCTATAGATTTTCCATAGATATTCTTTATAAAGTTAAGAAAGTTTTCCTGTATCCCTTGTATACTGAGAATTCTTATTAGGAATGGGTGTTTGATTTTGTCAAATGTGTTTTTATTTCCTGCATCAGTTTATATGATTACTTGGCTCTTCTTTTGTCTCTTTATATGTTAGATTGCATTGTTTTTTAAAAGGTTGAACCAGCCTATCAAGATGTCAGTTCTTCCAAAACTGATATATAGATTTAAAGCAATCTGAATAAAAATCTCACCAAATTATTTTATGGATATCAACAAACTGATTAAACTTGATATTCAGAAGGAAAAGACCCAGAATGGCCACACAATTTCAAAGGAAAAGAACAAAGTTGGCAGACTCATATTCTACAACTTCAAGACATAATATAGAGTTATAGCAATAAAGAGTTACAGTGTAGTGTTGGATGTTGGTTAAAGAATAGATAAGTAGATCAATGGAGCAGAAGATAGTCCAGAAATAGACCCACACAAATATAGCAACTATCTTAATAAAGAAAAATAATTCAATGGAAAGTGATAGTTTTTTTCCACAAATATTGCTGGAACTGGGCATCTATGTGCAAAAAATAAATGTAGACTGACATAACTGTTATAAAAGTTAACTCAAAATGGATCACAGACCTAAATATTAAATGCAGGGGCACCTGGGTGGTTCAGATGGTTAAGCATCTGCCTTCGGCTCAGGTCCTGGGATCAAGCTCCATGTCTAGCTCCTGGCTCAGCAGGGAGCCCGCTTCTCCCTCTGCCTCTCCCCCTGCTCATGCTCTCTCTCTCTTTCTGTATCTCTGTGTCTTGAATGAATAAATAAAATCTTTAAAAAAATAAATATTAAATGCAGAACTATTACTCCTAGAGATTAACATTGGGAAAAATCTAGATGACTTTGGGTTCTCCATGATATTTATGAAAGAAAAAAATGATTGGCTGTACTTCATTGAAATTAAAAACTTGTCTTCTGTAATTTCAAGAGTATGAAGGCATAAGCCAGAGGCCAATATTCCAAATATTCCAAAATACACATCTGGTAAAGAAAGTGCTGCTTTCTAAAATATACACACACACAAAACAAAAATTCTTGTTTCTTTTTTTTTTAAAGATTTTATTTATTTATTTGACACAGAGAAAAAGTTTGAGAGCACAAGCAGGGAGAGTGGCAGGCAGAAGGAGAGGACGAAACAAACTCCCCACTGAGCAGAGAGCCTGATGGGCTCAATACCAGGACCCTGGCATCATAACTTGAGCTGAAAGAAGATGCATAACTGACTGAGCCACCCAGGTGCCCCATTAACTTTCAAAATAAAACAATGAACAACCTAATTAAAAAAAATAAGCAGTACCCTAGTGTTTATAGCAGCACTCCTAACAATAGCAAATTATGGAAAGAGCCCAAATGTCCATTGACTGATGAGTGGATAAAGATGTGGTATATATATAATGGAATATTAGTCATAAAAAAGAATGAAATCTTGCCATTTGCAATATGTACATGGAATGAGAGAATATTATGCTAGGTGAAATAAGTTAATCAGAGAAAGACAAATACCATAGCATTTCACTCATATGTGGAATTTAAGAAACAAAACAAATAATCATGGAAAAAAGAGAGAGACAAACCAAGAAAAGTCTTAGTTATAGAGAACAAACTGAGGTTTACCAGAGGGAAGGCGGTGGCAGGATGGGTTAATTAGGGGATGGAGATTAAAGAGTGCACTTGTGATGAACACCAGGTGTTGTATGGAAGTGTTGAATTACTAAATTCTACACCTGAAACTAATATTACACTATCTGTTAACGAACTGGAATTTAAATAAAAACTTGGATAAATAAAAAAAAAATGAGCAGCAGATGTGAACAAACATCTAACGAGAGAAGACATGCATGTAGATACGGGCGCCTGGGTGGTTTAGTCGGTTAAGTGTCTGCCTTCAGCTCAGGTCATGATCCCAGAGTCCTGGGATCCATCCCCAAGTCAGGCTCCCTGCTTATCAAGGAGTGTGCTTCTCTCTCTGCCCCTCCCCCTGCTCGTGCTCTCTCTCTCTCTCTCTCTCTCGCTCTCTGTCTGAAATAAATAAATAAAATCTTAAAAAAAAAAGACACATGTATGTAGTTAGAAAATATATGGATAGATGCTCAACATCATGTATTATTAGATAATTACAAATTAAAACAACAGTGAGATACCACTACAGATGTTTAGAATGGCAAAATTCAAAACATGGATGATATGAAATGCTGGTGAGGATACCTAGAGTAACAGGAACTCTCATTTGTTGCTGATCAAAGTTCAAAATGACAGAGCCATTTTGAAAGACAGTTTGGCAGTTTTTTACAAGAGTAAACATACTCTTACCATACAGTCTAGCAATCATGCTGCTTGATATTTACCAAAAGTTGAAAACACGTCCTCAGAAAAACCTTCACAGAAATGTTTATAGCCACTTTGTTCTTAATAGCCCAAATATGGAAGCAATCAACATGTCCTTAAGTAGGTGAAAAGATATATAAACTATGGTATATCCAGACAATGGCATATTATACAGTGCTAAAGTTAAATGACTCTCAAATCATGAAAAGACATGGATGAAATTTAAATGTTTATTACAAAGTAAATAAGCCAGTCTGTAATGGCTACACTACTGTGATTCTGATTTCATGACATTATGGGAAAATATTAAAGCAATGAAAATATCAGTAGTTTCCAGGGGTAAGGGGATAGGGTGATGTGTAAGTGAAACATGGGATTTTGGGGGTTACAAACTATTATGCAGAATATTATAATGGTGAATTAATGTAATTATATATTTGTCAAAATCCACAGTGTGTACAACAAACACCAAGAATAAACCGTCCTGTAAACTGTGTACTTGGATTGATTAGCAAACAAGCAAATATCCTGGTCCAAGATGGTGATGTAGGAAGACCCTGAATTTACATCCTCCATGGAAACATCAAATATACACCTATTTATAAAGCAATTCCTCCTGAAGAACTGAGAACTGACTGAACAGCTTCTGCACAACAAAAGAGAGAGAGAGACTGCATAAAGAATAGCAAGAGAGATGGAGACACAGGAACAAAGGGTACACTCATTCCTGCTGCTGCAAACTGCAGTGGGGAGCAATAGTACTGACAGAATAGGAGCTGATTCATCTCCCCTAAAACACAGAAAACAGCCATGGTTTAAAGGAACAACTAAACAATAAAAGGCCCAGCTCTAGAATTCTGCCAAATGATAGAACTGCTGCTTGAACTCTCTCTGGGTCAGAGAAGCTGGTGAGTGCCATGGTTTTTGTTCCCCTCCCACCTTGACAGTACAGACAGAAGCAGAACCTCGATGCCATGGGTGGCCTGCCACCTTAGTGAACTCTGGGTTTCTAGTCCATAGCAGCCCTGGATATGCTGAGGGGCAGGAAGAAAAAAGCCATGGTTTAAAAAAACAAGTAAACTATGAAGGAACTACCTTAGAGCCCTGACAAACAGCAGGGGAGCTGCTGGAACTCACTCTGGGTTGGAGGGACCAGTGAGTGGCATGATTTACATTCTCCCATGATTTTGATAGCATGGATGAGAGCAGGGTCCAGATGACCTATTTCACCTATCACCTCAGTAAGCCTCAGACCACTAGCCCACACCAGACCCAGCCATCCTTAGCATAGTGCATACTAGGACACACCTGGTCAGCACTCACTACAGCTCCAGTCCTCTCACCAAGATGACAAATGTGCAAAGCACCCTGAAACATTCCAGGCCTGCACCACTTAGGCTCCAGATGGCTTTTTAAGGCATCCCTTGCTCAGAGTGCTCAGGGAACTCCCAGCTCATGCCTGATTCAGCTCTAGACAGTGTACAGAGCACACCACATATTTCCAACCCATGACCATCTCAGCTATAACCACTATACCAGGGTGCCTCCAGTATCCCACATGCACTCAGCCCATGCCAATTTCAGTACCAGCCACAAAGCCAGGGTACTCCCTGCACTGAACACACTAGGATCCCACAGTGTGCATGCACTTCAACTTCAGCTATCTTTCGAGGATGTCCTCTGTGTGAAGAGACCTGAGACCAACCCTGCTTCCACCCACTAGATATAGGACTGTCCAATCAGGGTGCTCCCTGCATGGAGTGCTCTGGAACCTCAGGACATTAATGCACTTGGCTCCAGCCACCCCAGCAGGGCTCCCCATCCAAAGAGCACCCCACCATGCCCCAGCCTACACCATGCATCAATCCCAGTGAATCTCCATAGAAGTTCCCTGTATGGAGCACTGCAGGAACTACAGCTTGCACGCACATTGCCTTCAGCTATTTTGCCAAGATGCCTTCTGTGCAGATCCTTAGTTTCCCCAGCTTGCATCTGCACCAGCTTCAGCTGTCCTGCTAGGCTGCCCTCTGCATGGAGAGCCCAGCAACCATCTTGGCCTATGCCCGCTTCACCTCTGGCCACCCCACCATGGCAGCCCTGACATAGAGTGCCCTGGGAACCCTAGCTTATATCAGACACAGCTCCAGTCAGCTAACCAAAGTCACCAGGCACAGTCTAAACAGGGGATGGCTATACACAAGACCTTTTCTCCCAGCCTAGATGAAATGGCAGTATCACCTAATTCATAAAAACAAAGATAGAAAGGCAAGCAAAATGAGGAGATAGAGGAGTATGTTCCAAATGAAAAAACAAGACAAAAACCTCAGAAATATAACTAAGTGAAATGGAGACGAGCAGTATGCCAGGTAAAGATGATCATAAATGATCATAAAGATGCTCCCTAGACTGGAGGGAAGACTGAAAAAGCTCAGTGAGAACTTCAAAGAAATAGAACATATAAGAAAACCATGGAGTTGAAGAATACAATAACCGAAATGAAAAATACACTAGAGGCAATCAACAGCAGATCAGGATGCAGAATAGGTCAGTGATCTGGAAGACATGGTAATAGAAAGCACCCAAGCAGAACAGCAAAATGAAAAAAATAAATAAATGAAAATGAGACTAGGTTAAGGAACATTTGGATGACGTGAAGTAAACAAACATTCACATTATAGAGGTCCCAGAAGAAGAGAGAAAGGAGTAGAAAACTGATTTGAAGAAATAATAGCTGAAAACATCCCTAACCCGAAAAACGAAAGAGACATCCAGATTTAGGAAGCACAGTGAGTTCCAACAAGATAAACTCAAGGAGGTCCACACCATGACATAATAATTAAAATGTCAAAGATTAAAGTTAAAGAGAAAATGTTTTAAAGCAGAAAGAGAGAAGCAACTATCATATACAAGGAAAACCCCATAAGGCTCTAAGCTTTTTTCTGCAGAGAGTTTGCAGGACAGAAGGGAGTAGTATACTTTATTTAAAGTATTGAAAAAGAAAAACCTACAACCAAAAATACTTTACCTTGGCAAGGTTGTCATTCAGAATTGAAGGAGAGATAGTTTCCCAGACAAACAAAAAGATGTAAAATATGACAACATAAGCATAAAACTTGGAGGGGGTAATGAAAACAAAGTTATTTTAGAGAGTGCTTGAACTTAAGTAATGATCAACTCAAAACAGATTGCTATATGCTTAGGATGTTACATATGAACTTCATGGTAACCAAAAACCAAACACCTATAAAGGATTTGCAAAAAATGAAGAGAAAAGAAGGCCAAGCATAACACTATGGAAAGTCATCAATCACAACGAAAGAGAGCAAGAGAAGTAGGAAAGAATAGAAAAGAGCTGTAAAACAACACACACACACAAAATTAACAAAATGGCGATAAGTCATATGTCAAAACTTTAAAAAATGTAAATGATCTAAATGCTCCAATCAAAAGACATGGGATGCTAGAAAATATAAAAAAAAGAGAAAGGCCTATATATTTACTACCTATAAGAGATCCACTTTAGGGGTGCTTGGGTGGCTCAGTCAGTTAAGCATCTGCCTTCGGCTCAGGTCATGATCCCAGGGTCCTGGGATCGAGCCCTGCATGGGGCTTCCTGCTCAGCAGGGAGTCTACTTCTCCTTCTTCCCCACCACTTGTGCTCTCTCTCTCTCTCTCTCTCTCAAATAAATAAATAAAATCTTAAAAAAAAAGAGACTCACTTCAGATATAAGGACACATACCACCTGAAAATGAAAAGATTGAAAAAGATATTCTGTGCAAATAAAAGCCAAAAACAATTTTGGGTAGCAATACTTATATCAGACAAAATAGACTTTAAAACATAGACTAACAAGAGATAAAGAAGAATATTACAGGGGCATCTGTGTGGCTCAGTTGGTTAAGCATTTGCCTTTGACTCAGGTCCTGATCCCAGGGTCCTGAGATCAGGCCCCATGTCAGACTCCTGACTCAGTGGGGAGGCTGCTTCTCCCTCTCCACCCTGCTCATGCTATCTCTCTCTCTTTAACTCTCTCAAATAAATAAATAAATAAATAAGTAAATAAATAAATAAATAAAATCTTTAAAAAATTTAAAAAAAGAAGACTATTATATAACAATAAGGGATAAATCCAACAAGAAGATATGACAATTGTAAATATCTATGTATCTAACAATGGGACACCTAAATACATAAAGCAAATATTAACTGGCATAAAAGGAGAAATTGAAAGTAATATAGTAATAGTAGGGGACTTTAACACCCCATTTATAGTAATGGACAGATCACCCTGCCAGAAAATCAATAAGGAAACTGTCTTTGAATGACACATTAGACCAGATGGACATAACAGATATCTACAGAACATTCCATCTAAAAACAATAAAATACACATTCTTTTTAAGTGTGTATTGAGTATTCTCCTAGATAGGTCACATATTAGGTTACAAAACAAGCCTCAATAAATTCAAGAAGATTGAAATCGTATCATGCATCTTTTCCAACCACAACAGTATGAAACTAATAAATCCCAAGAAAAAAATGAAAAAAAAAGTATGTGAAAGCTAAATATCATGCAGTTGAACAACAAATGGGTTCATAAAGAAACCAAAGAGGAAATTAAAAAAAAAACACATGGAGAAAAATGACCATGAAAACACAAGGGTCCTAAACCTTTGGGAATCAACAAAAGGAGTTCTATGAGGGAAACGTATAGCAACACAGGCCTACCTCAAGAAACGAGAAAAATAATACACCTTACACCTAAAAGACTTTAAAAAGTACAAAGTGAAGGTTTGTAGAAGGATGTAACAAAGATCAGAGCAGAAATAAATGAAATAGAGGCTAAAAAGCAATGAAAACGATCATTGAAACCGAGAGCTTGTTCTTTAAAAAGATAAACAGAATTGATAAACCTTTAGTGAAACCTCTCAAGAAAAAAAAAAATATCATATATATATATGACCCAATAAGTAAAAGTAGAAAAAAAGATGAGAAGTAACATTTGATACCAATGAAATACAGATTACGAGACTACTATGAAAAATTATATCCCAACAAATTGGACAATTTAGGAGAATAAATTCTATTCTATTCTATATCTATTCTATTCTATTCTATTCTAAATAATAGAAGTGTACAATTTTCAAAAATTGCATCAGAGAGAGAGAGAAAATCTGAACAGACCAATTACTAATAATGTAACTGAATTAGTAATAATAATAATAACTCCCCAACGGAAAAAGTCAAGGACCAGATGCTATCACTGGTGAACTTTACCAAATATTTAGAGAACAGTTAATATGTATTCTTCTCAAACTATTAAAAAAATAGAAAATCTTCCAAGTATATTCTATAAGACTAAGACTAGCCTCACACCAAAACCACGCAAAGACACTAGAAAAAAACAAAACAAAACAACAAACAAACAAACAATCAAAAACTACAGGCCAATATCCCTATATGTACTGGCCTTGTTGATCCCAATATGAACATATATGAGAACATACTGAGCAAAATGTTAGCAAACCAAATTCAACCACACATTAAAAAGATTATTCACCACAATCGAGTGGGATTTATTCCTAGGTTGCAAGGATGGCTCAATATTTGCAGATGAATCAAACTGATACACTACAGTGAGGAACTATAAAGGCCACATATGAAAAATCCACAGCTAACATCATTCTCAAAGGTAAAAAATGGAGAAGTTTTTCTTTAAGATCACGAACAAGACAAAGATGTCAGCTCTCACCACTTTTATTCAACACAGTACTGGAATTCCTAGTGCCAGCAATCAGAAAAGAAAAAAATAAATAAAAGTCACCCAAATTCATAAGGAAGAATTTAAAATTTCAGTGTTTGCAGATGACATGATGCTATACATAGAAAATTTTAAATAATCCACCAAAAAACTATTAAGGAGGGCACGTGATGTGATGAGCACTGGGTGTTATATGTAACTCATAAATCATTGAACACTACACCAAAAACTAAGGATGTACTATATGTTGGCTAATTGAATTTAAATTAAAAAAAAAAGAAGTAATAAACGAATTCAGTAAAGTTGCAGGATACAAAAGTAATACACAGAAATTGGCTGTTTTTCTATACACTAATAATGAAGTAGCAGAAAGAGAAATTAAGAAAACAATTCCATTTACAATTGCATCAAAAATAATACTATTATTTTTGTAATAATACTATTGAACCAAAAATACCTAGGAATAAACTTAACCAAGGAGGTGAAGATCTGTACTCTGAAAACTATAGAATATTGATAAAAGAAATTGAAGATAACAAATGTGAATGGAAAGACATACCATGCTCATGGATTGGATGCATTAATATTGTCAAAATGTCCATGCTATGAAAGCTATTAACAGATTCAATGCAACACCTATCAAAATGCCAACAGCATTTTTCACAAAACTAGAACAAATAATACTAAAATTTGTAAAGAACCACAGGAGACCCCAAATAGCCATAGCAATCTTAAGGAAGAACAAAGCTGGAGATATCACAAACCTAGATTTTCATATATACTACAAAAGTGTGGTAATCAAAATAGTATGATAGTGACAAAGAAATAGACACATGGATCAATGGAACAGAATAGAGAGCCAGGTATAAAACCTTACTTATATAGTCAATTAGTGTACAACAAATAAGGAAAGAATATACAATGGGATAAGACTTTTTCTTCAACAATATTTGCAAATTTCTTATCAGATAAAGGGCTAGTATCCAAAAATCTATAAAGAATTCACCAAATTCTACACCCAAAAACAAAGAATCTAGTCAAGAAATGGATAGAAGACATAAACAGACATTTCTCCAAAGAAGACATACAAATGGCCAACAGACACATGAAAAATGCTCAATATCACTCAGCATCAGGGAAATCCAAATCAAAACCTCAATGAGATACCACCTCACACCAGTCAGAATGGCTAAAATTAACAAGTCAGGAAACGACAGATGTTGGCGAGGATGTGGAGAAAGGGGAACCCTCCTACACTGTTGGTGGGAATGCAAGCTGGTGCAGCCACTCTGGAAACAGTACAGGGGCTCCTCAAAAAGTTAAAAATAGAGCTACCCTATGACCCAGCAGTTGCACTACTAGGTATTTTTTTAAAGATTTTATTTATTCATTTGAGACACAGAGATACAGAGAGAGAGCATGAGTAGGGGGGACACAGAGGGAGCGAGAGAAGCAGGCTTCCTGCTGAGCCAGGAACCCAATGTGGAGCTCGATCCCAGGACCCTGGAATCATGACCTGAGCCAAAGACAGACCCTTAACCATCTGAACCACCCAGGCGCCCCTGCACTACTAGGTATTTATCCGAAGGATACAAACATAGTGATTCAAGGGACAAATGCACCCCAATGTTTACACAATAGTCAAAGTATGGAAAGAGCCCAGATGCCCATCAACAGATGAATTGATAAAGAAGAGGTGGTATATATGCAATTGAATATTATGCAACCATCAAAGGAATGAAAACTTGCCATTTGCAATGATGTGGATGGAAGTAGAGGGCATTAATCTAAGCAAAATAAGTCAGTCAGAGAAAGACAAATATCATATGATTTCACTCATATATGGAATTTAAGAAACAAAAGAGATGAACATAGAGGAAAGGAAGGGGAAATAAAATAAGATGAAATCAGAGAGGGAAGTAAACCATAAGAGACTCTTAACTCTAGGAAACAAACAGGGTTGCTGAAGGAGAGGTGGGTGGGGGGGAAGGGGTAATTGGGGGATGGACATTAAGGAGGCCACTTGAACTAATGAGCACTGGGTATTATATGCAACTGATGAATCACTAAACTCTACCTTTGAAACAGATAATACACTATATGTTAATTAAATCGAATTTTAAATAAAAAATTAAAAAAACTTTCTCTTCAGCTGATGGTGCTGGGAAAATTGTATAGTTACAAGTAAAAAAGAAAGAAAGAAAGAAACTGGATCAATCTTTACACCATAGACAAAAATAAACCTAAAATGGATTAAGGACAAATGGGAGACCTGACACCATAAAAATCCTACAAGAAAACATAGTTAGTAATTTCCTTGATATCAGCCACAGAAAAGGTTTTTTTAGATATGACTCCTTAGGTAAGAGAAACATAAGCAAAAATTAACTATTGGGACTATGCCAAAATAAAAAGATTTTGCCCAAAGTGAATAAAACCATAAACAAAATTCAGCTTATTGAAAAGAGAAAATATTTGCAAATAATATATCAGGTAAGAGTTTAATATCCAAAATATATAAAGAACTTATACAACTCAACACAAACACATACACACAGAATTAACACAATTAAAAAAGGGCAAAGGACCTGAATAGACATTTTTCTAATACAGACATACAAGTGGCCAAGAGACACATGAAATGCTCACATTATTAATCATCAGGGAAATGCAAACCAAAACCACAGCGAGGTAGCACCTTACATCAGTCAGAATGGCTAGAAACAAGAAGATAAGAAATAACAAGTGTTGGTGAGGGTGTGGAGAAAAAGAAATACTTGTACACTGTTAACTGGAATGCAATTTTGTGTAGCCACAGTGGAGAACAACATGGAGGTCTCTCAAAGGATTAAAAAGAGATTATTTTTGTGTGTGGTGTAAGAAAGTGGCCAAGTTTCATTCTTTTGCAGAGCTAATCACTGGGTGATGTATGGAATTGATTTTTTTTAAATTGTTGAATGACTATGCTGTATACCGGAAACTAATATAACACTGTATGCTAACAGAAAAATAAACGTTATCATCATAAGAAAAAAAGTTAGTGACCAATTTTCAAGGAATTAAAATATAATAAACTACCAATAACATTATGTGTAGAATTAAAAAAAAAATAGAAATACCATATGATCCAGTAATTCCACTACTGGGTATTTACCTAAATAAAATAAAAACACTAATTCAAAAAGAAAGATGCACCTCTATGTTTATTACAACATTATTAACAATACCAAGATATGGAAGCAATCTAAATACACATGAATAAAGGAATAAAGAAGTTTTATGTATACTTATATACATAAGTGTAAATAAATATATATATTACACACACCGATATATAGAGATAGATGATCTATACTATCTATCATCTATCATCATCTGTCATCTATCAATCATCTATCTATATCTGTCTATAATGGAACATTTCTCAGTGATACAGAAGAATGAGACCTTAAGGCAGTTCTATTAACTTTTTGAGGAACCTCCACACTGTTTTCTGGAGTGGCTGCAGCAGTTTGCACTCCCACCAACAGTTTAGGAGGGTTCCCCTTTCTCCACATCCTCACCAACATCTGTTTCCTGTGTTAATTTTAGCCATTCTGACAAGTGTGAGGTGGTGTCTCACTGTGGTTTTGATTTGTATTTCCTTGATGGTGAGTGATGTTGAGCATCTTCAGATGTCTGTTGGTCATCTGTATGTCCTTTTTGGAAAAAATGCCTATTCATGTTTGCCCATTTTTTTAAATTGGATTATAAATTTTGGGGATGTTGAGTTTTATGGGTTCTTTATATATTTTGATATATCAAAGATGTCATTTGAAATATTTTGTCCCATTTCATAGGTTGCCTTTGTTTTGTTGATTTTTTCCTTCACTGTGCAGAAGATTTTTATTTTAATGAAGTCCCAATAGCTAATTTTTGCTTTTATTTCCCTTTCATCAAAATACACATCTAGAAACAACTTGCTATGGCCAATATCAAAGAGGTTACTGCCTGTGCAGTAACTACTAGGTATTTACTTGAAGAATACAAAAATACTATTTCAAAGGAATACATGCACCCTAGTGTTTATAGCACCATTGTCTACAATAGCCAAATGTCCATCGACTGATAAATCAATAAAGATGATGTGGTATCTCTATATCATATTTTTCCTGCTCTAATCTTCATGATTTCCTTCTTTCTGCTAGCTTTAAGTATCATTTGTTGTTCTTTTTCTAGCCTCTTTGGGTATAAGGTTAGGTTGTTTATTTGAGATTTTTCTTGCTTCTTAAGGTAGGCTTGTATTGCTATATACTTCCCCCTTAGGACTGCTTTTGCTGTATTCCAAAGGTATTGGATCATTGTGTTTACAATTTTATTTGTTTCCATGTATTTTTAAAATTTCTTCCTTGGTTTCCCGATTGATTGATTCATTGTTTGGTAGCATATTGTTTAACCTCCATGTATTTGTGGTGTTTCCAGATATTTTCTTGTGATTGGCTTCCAGTTTCATAGTGTCATGGTCAGAAAGTTGTATGATATGATCTCATTCTTTTTTGAGTTGTTGAGGCCTGATTTGTGACCTAATATGTGATATATTCTGCAGAATGTCCCATGTGCCCTTGAAAAGAATGTGTATTTTGCTATTTTAATATGGAATGTTCTGAATATATCTGTGAAATCCATCTGGTCCAGTGTGTCATTCAAAGCCATTGTTTCCTTGTTGATTTTCTGTTTAGATCTGTCCATTCATGTAGGTGCAGTGTTAAAGTCCTCTACTCTTTTTTTTCAATTTATATTTTATTTTATTTTTGAATTTTATTTTATTTTATTATGTTATGTTAATCACCGTACAGTACATCATTAGTTTTTGATGTAGTGTTCCATTACTCATTGTTTTCGTATAACACCCAGT